>NC_089495.1:89990788-90293818 GCF_036850765.1 Saccopteryx bilineata | reverse complement strand
CAAATCTAGTTAAATAAATAACTTTGGAAAAATAGCATAAAATATATTTACATCTTTCAAAAAAGTCAATAACATTTAGTAAAAGAGTTCCAAAAAATAATAAAAGAAATCTGGACACTATTTTTGATAAAATGTCACAAAAATGTCCTTAATAAAAATGGTGTATAGTTTAGTGATTTTTTTAAGGAAATTGCCAGATTTCCATCCATTTACAATTTATATACCTGTGGTAAAATTGTGAGTTATACTTCTTGTCATCTTATCAATTGCTGCATTGATCATAAAGTGTTGCCCATTTTTATTCAAAGATAGCTATACTAACCCCTAACTATGATCAAATAAAAAGCAGACAACCTTGAAGGTGGAGAGAACAGACTTTTTTTTGTAACACAGGACCAGGAAAATTGGGTCAACCTAATGGACCAAGAAAACACTAAAAGTAAAATGGTATTGAGATGCTCTTTCAAAGGGATTGATGATATTATTCAGAGGACCGCTCATTTTGGGCTAAGAACTCTGTAGTTTACAGTTTCCCCTTACTTATTTCTTGAATAAAATCTTATTTTATTGTGGCCAGTTATATGTAGAAAATTAAGACTAAAATGATAAATTTCAAATTAAATCAGACATATAAAATATTGAACCTACATTAACTTGAACAATACAAAGCTCACATGTAACATATATATTAATATATATTAAAAATGTGCCAATTATTATATAAACACAGATCTTACTTTTTATTGTTTACCACATAAGATGAATTTTATTTTCTCATATATCTGATGACAGAAAATATCTGTCATTTCCTAACAGTTCACTGAAACTTGAAAACATAATTCAATAGAAAAAGGGATAAAAATCAGTAGTTCAGGTGTGTGTCAAGATAATATAACTACTGACACATGGAAAAAAAAGTGAACTTTTTCTATTATTTGTAAATAAATGTCAGTTTATTACACATTTTATATATGTGCTGCCAAAGCGAGGACACTACACATTTTATTAAATCATTTCCAAGTGAAATATTTTTGGGAAATAGATCTTTTTATTCAAAAAAGTTTGTTTGCATTTTTTATATATTTAATATTCTCCACAATGGTGTGAATTATTATTTAAACAATTCATAAGGGGTAAAAGAAATGGCTTATAGAAATGATGAAATGCATTCTTGTTCTATAAAATCACATCTGAATAGAACGGGTTAGTTAGTCCACTTCACATGGTAAACTTAATCAGGAATAACTAAATCAACCTACCACATAACTCATTGTACTGTGTAAAATAATAATTAAATAATTAAAGAGTATCATTTGTTTCTGATCATGGACAATTTACTGTGCAAAATACATGTAACAATATTTTTACTCGCCCCCTTAATAACAATGTAGGTAACCCATAAATGGCGATTTAACAGCTCTGCAGAGGCTCATTCATAAAGAGCTGAGTAATGTACTAATAAGAGATTGCTGTTATAACAGAATGAATTAAATAGCAGTGCCTGTGATTATATCATAATTATCAACTTAAGTGAATATAATGAAGCATGTAGTGAATTCTCAATATCTGTTTCAGAGTAAGTGGGTTACCCTAGTCTACTTGGATCTCATTCTGTTCAAAGTGTATTCTGCTAAAATGAGTGTGGTTTTAGAGATCATAATAATCAGGCATCACATGGAACAAAAATGAAAAGTGTAAAATAAATGAGTGCTGGCATATTCATTACTGTTTCTATGGTAGACAGTTTTCTTATTCTCCACAGTTCTTTCCCACATTTTGTCCTATTGAATCGTCTTTCTTGTTCAAAGACACATTTATACACATGATCTGAATAGACACGAAACATCTTGGCTCCTCATTTCAGCTGTTACAATGATGAGCACCTATCGCTGCCTGGCTAATTTGATCATGGTAGTTAGTAACCACTGTGAAGATTTAAAAAAAACAGATTAGGTAGAAGGATTACATCCTGAGTCACTTGCTATGTAAAGACATTGCTTTAACATCAGATTGTCTGTACTAAAAAAATATACAGCATTTCTGAGGTTTATGTTGTAATTAAATAAAAAAATGTCACAAGTATTTTGAATTATGCATAGAAGCATATGTTTAAAGCTTAATAGAATATTAAGAGTAAATTTTATGGTGCTCAGAATATGCAAATAATTAAAGTGATTTTTTTTATTCCTATTCTTTCATTTTCTGTAGCTATATTTATTGCTGAAATAAGGTTTTCATTGCCTCCAACATGGTCATATTTTTCATGAGGTGGTAAATTAACTCCTGCTGTTTCTAACTTCATAAACAGAAACTGTACTAAAAAATTCTCCATTTTCTTTTATTTTCTTATTCATTTTTACTGATTTTTAACCCATCTTTCCTGAAAATAATACTAAGAAGCAAAAACACAGCTCTAGTACTAGACTGGGATTTTAATTCTAAGAATGTGGGGTGAATGTAGCTATGTTAATGGTTAGTTTGGCCAACACAATGTTTACAAAAACAGTGAATGCATTAAGGGAGGACATGCGTACTGTATTTTAGTCTCCATGCTTGCATTTCATCTGGTTCTGAAATCTTTGCTATGTGTCATCTGAGCTGCATTTCAGACAATAAGTGTATGATAGTCATTAAATATTCTATTTGCACTTGACTATGAACTACTGCCAAGGAATGTGTGGAGGCTAACAGCTGTAGCCACATGAGTCTTCACTTTAAATGAGCATAGTATCCAGATGGGAATAGAAGTATGGTATGGTTTAATTTTTTTTATTATTTTTTATTATTATTTAGTGGTTATGCAATAAGTCCTTTTATAAAAAATAAAAACAATTGTAAAACATTACACATACATAGTAAGAATATAAAGTAGTACACAAAAAGAGTAAAATGTATTTGCTTTTCCTACACACTCCCTTCCACACTTTACAATAGATTTAATTCTTGTGTATTTTTACAGAAATATACAAATAAACATGTATATATTATATTAAAAACACACATTTTATTATGTTATGCACACCTGTTGGCACCATACTTGACCTGCTTTACAATGTCCTAGAGATCATTACTTAGCAATACAAATAGATCTTGCTTGTTTCCATTACACTGTTTGAAAGCAAACTATTATCTATTTCAAGATACAGTCATGTCTTTCTTGATTCTGTAGGATTCTCCTTACTCTGTCTTAGCACCAAGAATCCTGCTCATCCTGCTAGTCCTGACCCTCCTTCTCCTGTTCTTCATCTCCAATATGTCAGTCACAAGTCTTAAAATTCCATTACCTCGCTGTGACAGTAAGTGGTAAATAAAATAAGTCATTGTTATTTTGATTGTGATCAATGCACAGGTTATGCTGAAATAAATTCATTTTGTTTAAGGAAATAAATACAGGATATTTTACATAAAGTATATTTTTGAGTATACCACATGCACACATACATAATAAAGGGAGGAAGAGATTGTAAGTACAACACAGTCATAGTGTTTTAAGAATGCTTCCTGGAGCTAGGCAGGTTTGCTTTGATAATCCTGACTAAATAAAAGGAGGTAGGCAGCTATTACCATCATGGTTTCAGGGCAATGCTCACAGTTTCCACAGAAGAGCAGCCATGTGGTGTACAGTGCTTGGAAGGTTTGGACAATGGAGGGAAAATACAGGACTTTGACAGCGGTGTTGGTAGCTGATGGAGTGTGTAACACTCTTCAGTAGTCATGAGTGCTGGAAAAACAGTTTTACAGTGAGAGGAATGATGGTCCACAAAAGAAGTATTTTAGGGATGTTGAATATCATGTAAAGCTGGGTTTTTAAAACTTCTACTCTAGGCAAAAATAAAAGGTAGCATGAAAGCAGAGTTTATCCCAATAAAAATAAATTGGATGGCTCATTTTGTTATTCAAATGGAAGCGTAAGAAAAATTATCTTGTTGGAAGGGAAAGAGAACATGACTCATACATACATGGTTTGGAAGGTTAAATGAACCAATCTGAAATCTTCGCTTATCCCAGGGTCATGATGGTCTCCTACATGTTCTTCTAAAAGTGTTACATACTGCTCACAAAAATTAGGAGATATATTGCAAAACGAATATGAAGTGATAAAATATCCCCTGCTTTTGTGAGCAGTATAGTTTAATGTAGGCTATGTTTTATTTTGAATTGATATTTGTGTATAGAGTATAATAGATCAACATAAGTCTTACGACTTTAGAGGCAATTATGAGTTATAATGAGGGAGCTATTAGTGTCTCATAGTTAGGTAGGCAGAATCAATTGTTCTAATTTGCCTAGAACAGGCTTGATTTATGTCTTCTATTTGTGAATATTTATTAACAGTGTCCACTTTCTCTCTCTAATGTACCACCACTTGATGCTAAGTAGTCATTACTACCCGCAGGCCACCTTTTGACAAAAAGAAGTGTAGAGTTTTTGAATGATATTTATATTAAATAATAGCTTAGCTTTAACATGGGTCATCCAAACACAAAGAAATTTTTTTTGATACCGTCGTATTTTCTGTTCTCCATCCACTCCTCATTGCCACCTACCAATTTCCATTTTTAATAGGGTTTAAATGGTGATATTTGAATCAGATGTCATACTATTGTCAACATCAGCATACTGAAAAGGCCTAAAACACAATTGAATCAGTAGAATGGGAATCTATTATTGGTTAAATTTTTGTTAGTTTTTGTTGTTTGTTAACAAAAATAGACTTTGGCTTTTCTATCTCCTGCATGTGACTATGTCCAATTAAAAAAGAAATAATAGTATAATCAAACAGACTTTTTTTTTTTTACTAATAAAGCAAGCATCATTGTTAATTGTAGTATTTAGTCCATCATGAGTAGAAAGCTGGTATCAAATTAATATTAAATAAAGAATTTAAAAATTTTATTGTAGAAATAAACACTCATGGGTTAGGAATGGTCAAACTGGAACTTAGGATATCTGTTGTAACCTTGGAAAAGACCCTCAATCTATTTAAATTCCTATATAATAGCAGTGAAATAGAACAAGACATAAATACTTCTAATGATTGTTGCAATATTAGTAAATGTAAAATGTTTACCAGTGTGTGATTGAAGTGTTTAGTTCATTTATATTTAATGTGATGGGATTTAGCTCTATCTTTCTGCTTTTTCTCTTTTTAATATTAATTGTTTTTAGAGAGCCAAAGAGAGGGTGGGAAAGAAAGAAAGAAAGAAGGAAGCATACATTTGTTGTTCCACTTAGTTATGTACTCATTGGTTGCTTCCCATATGTGCTCTGACTGGGTATTGAACCTGTAACCTTGTCTTGAAATGATACTCTGACTGAGCTAACCCACCAGGACTTTACCTCTACCATTTTGATTTTTGTTTCATATAAAATTTGTATATTTTTGTTTGTTTTTCTGTTTTTTGAATACTGCCTTTGTTCATGTTAAATAGACATTTTCTTATATACTTTTATTTCTGTTGTTAACGATATTTTTGAGTTATCATCTTAGTAGTTGCCCTTGGTATTAAATTTAATATCTTAATTTAAAACAATCTATTTTAGTTAATTGCAAAGTAAATTTCAATACTATGCAAAAGCTTTGTTCTAATATTGCCCATTCCCACCACTCCCCCTTGTGCTATTCTTTCCATACAAATTATGTCTTTATTCATTATAAGCTCATGAACACCAGCCACTATTGCTTTTCGCATTTTTCTATTAAAACATATTTTTAAAAAATTACAAAAATCCATATATATTATTTTATATTTGTGTATGTAATCATTTTTATCAGTGCCCTGTATTTGTGTGGATTTGAGTTAGTGTCTAGTGTCCTTAGAGTTCATCTTGAAGGATACTTTGGTGTTTATTGTTGGGCAAGTTTGCAAATAGTAGGCCCCCAGTTTATTTTACCTGAGACTATCTGTGTTCTGTGTTTATTTTTAAAGGATATTTTTGATTTATATAAGATTCTTAGTTGACTTTTTTTTCTTTCTTTCAGCAATTTGAATATGCCATTTATGATGGTTAATATTGCATGCCAATTTGGAGGAGAGAATAAACCTTTAGATAGGTGAACTTCAAGTAAAACAGATTACTGTCAACCATGTGGGTGAGCATCATAAAATCAGTTGAAGGCCTGAGTAGAACAAGAAGACCAGCCCGCTCAGGCAAGAAAAAAAGTCTCTAGCAAACTGTCCTTGAACTTGATCCGCTCTATCAGCTCTCCTTGGCCTCCACCTGCTGGCCTTCATACTGGAACTGCACCGTCAGCTCTCCAGAGTCTTGAGCCCACTAGCCCCCACTGCAGAGTTTGGACTTCCTAGCCTGCACAGTCACGTGAGTCAATCCTTACAATTAATCTCTCATATACTTGTGTGATACACACACACACACACACACACACAGTTACTCTACTTCTACGGAGAACCATAACTAATACATATTTTGGTACTAATAATATTTCTAGAGGAACAGGATTTTAAGAATGAATTTTGTGAGTTAGTTCTGGAGTTTCTAGAATTGGCTCTCTAGACTGATTATATCTAAAGACACTAATGACTCTATTCCCAGTAGTAAAGAGAGACTGTTCACAGCATAATAGGCATTAGAGACACACAAAATATCACCACTGTATATTCCTAATCAAACATTTGTAAGATTCAAGGATGTATTGACTATGTATCTAATACTTGCATTTTTTTTTTGGTCAAACTAATCAGTATAATGGGAATGGGCATTTGTTACTAATGTCACTAGATAATGTGGGCTAAGAAATGGATAAGTTCAGGGATTTAAATTCCCAGCTCCGGTGCTGCATAAATGCCCCGAAAGCTTCTGTGTCCTGAAGCATACCCTTTTCTCTTGTCGTCACAGGGGTGAGATTGCTGAAAACCAAATCCAGACTCTCATCTTGTAAATGCTGATTTATAATACAAATCGAAATGTTAGCCTCACCACGTGTTTACTGTTTAAATGGGGACGTTGATTGGGAAGGAATGGAATCCTGAAGGTTGGGAATGGGATGTATAGAAAGGTCCTGATGAAACTGAGGACATGGGCCCCTAAATTGTGAGCAATCCTTTTTGCCAGGAGAAGCAGCATTTCTAGCTTTAGCATAAACCTCCTCTCCATGGGGGAGAGTGACCTTGCATTGCCTAGGGACTGTCATAGTCTCCCTGAGACAGTTATCATTGCAAGACAATGCTGAGGCTCCTCAGAAATCACCCTCAGCAACCCTCTTTATTACCAGTCTTACAAGTAGACTCTATTCTCAGCAGACTCCCAAAGGAGAGGTACAAAGGTGACCCAGGAGGAGGTGAGTTGCACTCTAAAATAACTACTTAAATTTTCTAATTTGTAGAGACAGAAACATGAGAAATATCTGTGGGAATTGATATCAAGAATATTGAATAATGATGAAAAAAGTATAAAATTGAATTAGGCCAAATTTATGGATATGGGCCCACTAACCAGAGATTCTAAATGTAATAGAGCAGGTTGAGGAATTAGAAAGAGCTGTAACAGTTTGGGTTGGTTAAGTTGGCTGAAACTAGGTCTGAAATGTAGCCTAAAGCTATAAATTCCAGACCTGCCATGGTTTACTGTAGAGGAGGGGATACAAATAAAGATATTAGAATATTAGAGTAGATTTGTCTTTTAAGACCTACTCGTCTATCCTGAAGGTCCAGAAGACACATCTTTTACAACAACTCTAAGCAATTAATTTGTGAGGGGAGCCCTTGCATCTTTGAAGAGTTTTACAATTGCTCTTTTCTGAAGGCCAGACTTACAGTAGAAATTGTGGTCACTGAATTGGGCAACCTAAATGCAATGGGAATAATTGGATCCTCTGGTGACAGCAGTCAATTGGTGGTACTCAACCTTCGCTGGCAAGGTAGGTATGGTTACTGTAATGAATATCAGATTCAAAGCAGCAATCAGAGTAGTCTCACTCATGCAGACGTATGGATTTGGCTAGTTGATCATGATGTTCCTAGAATTGAAAATAGATAGCTCACTGAAAGCTTACCTGATCTATATAAGCAGAAGAATTCTAGGTTAAGTGAACAAAAGTCTAGTCCGAATCATAAAATCAGACAGTCAGTGTGTTAATTAGTTCCCATACTTGTGCCAGTTTATAGTCCCAGAACCCCTTGAATGAAGATAATGCCAATTTCACTTGAGAAAGAGCTTTGGTACAATGCCAAACATTTGTGCTATTAATTTTCAGTGTCTTCCCTGAAGAAACTTAAGACCTTACACTATGGATTGAAGGGAAAAAATAATCAAGCCTTTGGGCGCTACTGGATACTGGCTTTAAACTGATACTAATTTCAGGAGACACAAAATATCATTGTCATTTACCACTCATGAAAGGTGATCAATGGAGTTTTAATTTATACCCATCTCACTGTAAGCCTGTGGGTCCCTGATTCCATTCTGTGATTAGATGCCCAGTTTTGAAATGCATAATCATAATGAATATATTCAGCATCTGGCAGAATCCCCAAATTGTTTTCCTGACCTGTGGAGTAAGGACACTATAGCAGAAAGGCTGAGTGGAATCTACTATTAACTTCTTTTACTTTGAAAAATAGTAAACCTAAAGCAATACCATATTCAAAGATTAGTGTCCTCAACTGAAGAATACAGAGGTGGCGATTCCCTCCATGGCCCATTCAACTTGCCTGTTTGTTCTGTGCAGAAGACAGATGGGTCTTGGAGAACGGTGGTAAATTATTTTAAGCTTAATAATGTGGTGACTTCAATTGAAGCTTCAGTGTTAGATGTGCATTCATTGCTTGAGCACATTAGCACATCTCCTGGTACCTGGAACACAGCTATCAATTTGGCGAATGCTTTTCCCCCCAATTCTTATTGATAAAGGCCTCCAGAGCATTAGCTTTCAGCTTGCTAGGCCAGCAATACCTTTCACTGTCCAGACTCAGGAATGTATCGGCTCTCCTGACTATATAATAATTTAGTCTGTAGAGACCTTGTTTGCCTTTCTATTCTACAAGATGTCATACTATTCCATTACATTTATGACATTATAATGATTGGATCTCATGAGGAAGAAGTAGCAATAATTCTAAACTTATTGATAAAATGTTTATGTACCAGAAGGTGGGAAATTGCCTGACAAAAAATTCGGGAGCCCTCTATCTTAATGAAATTTCTAGGGGTGCTGTGGTGTGCAGCTTATTGAAATATCCTTTTTAAGGCAGTGGTTTTCAACCTTTTTACCCTTGGGGACCAGTGAGAATAGGATAATTATTTTAGGGACAGCTAAGGCAGAAATCACCCTGACCATAAACAAATTTGACTAAGATCATTGGTTCTATAAACTTCATACACCATCAGGGTGGTTAACTCTTTTGCAAATCAGACCAAAATTTCTGGTAAACCTATCCATGAACTAGTAGTTGTAAAACACTGTTTTTAGGTAACGGATAAGTTGTCAAGGCTGGCTCCTCCTAACACCAAAAAAAGAGGTACAGTGCTTAGTGGGCCTTTCTGGGCCCATTAAAGCAACCATATTCCTCATTACTTTGGGCCCATTTACCAAGTTTCTGGAAGTGGGGACCAGAACAAAAGGCTGCAGACAGCCTTTGGACTTCATCTGCGCCATGATCTTTTCTAGGTCTTTGATTGTCAGCATTCCCACTGGAAGTGCACCATCAGCTCTTCTGGCTCACACTGCAGATTTTAAGCTTCCCAGCCTCTATAATTTTATGAGCCAATTATATATATATTTGCATATATATGTAAATATATATGCACACATACATGTATATAATTATATGTATTATATAATATAATTATACATATCACACACACACATATACAGGGTGGGGCAAAATAAGTTTCCAGTTTGAGTACTTGAAGTAGAATTTATTCTTGTATTATTATTTATTAATTATTGCATTATTTTCCATACAAACATCTGTAAACTTCGTTTTGTCCCATACTGTGTATCTCCTATTGATTCTATTTCTTTGGAGAACCCTGATTAATATACTATCTCATTTCCTTTGTTCTTTATTGTTTCTGATGGGAACTTAACTGTAAATCTTATTGAAGTGTACTTGTATATGATGAGTCCTATTTCCCTTTCTGCTTCTAAGATTCTCTTTGTCTTTTTCCCCCAATATTTTTTACTATGATGTGTCTAATTGTATCCCTTTGAGTTTATTCCACTTCTGTGATATATGGATTCATGTTTTTAACAAATTTGAGAAGTGTTTGGACTATTATATCTTTAAATAATCTTGACACTCTTTTCTCTTTGAATAAACCTTGTAGCATGCTTATGTTGGATACTTGATGATGTTGCATAGGTCTCTAGGGCTCTGTTCATTTCTTTCATTGTATTTCTTTCTGTTCTTAGGATTACATCATCTCAGTTGGCTTGTCTTCATTTACACTGACTCTTTCTTCAGTCACTTCAAATCTGTAGTTGTTCCACTTAAGCGAACCGCTTTATTTATTGCACTTTTTACCTCCAGAATTTTTGTTTGATTACATTTATGATTTATATCTCCTTATTGATATTTTGTATTTGGAGAACCATTATTTTCACACTTTAACTCTTTATACATGTTTTTCAAGTCCTTTGAACATGTTTATGATAGTTGGTTTAAGGTTCTATTAAATCTAACATCTGGTCTTCCTCAGGGACAGCTTCTGTGACTGACTGGTTTTATGCTGTGTATCAATCATACTTTTCTCTTTGTGTGTCTCATAATTTTCTGATGAAAAGTAAAAATTTTAAATAATATAACGTTACAACTCTGGAAATCAGCTCACACTTCCAGCCTCCTGTGGGCTTGTTGCTGCTGTTACTGTTTATTTCTATGTTTGATGACTTTCTGGACTAATTTTATAAAGTGTGTATTTGTTTGTGTGTGTAGCTACTGAAATATATGCTTAATCAGTCTAGTGATTGGCTAATGACTAGACAAAAATTTTTTAAAAATGCCTTGAACCTGTATGTCTTCTAGCCTTTGTTGAGGGAGGGCTCTGTGTGTTTGAGGCTTGTTTTCCACATTCCAAATGATAGCTTCCAACTCTGCCTTAGCTTTACTTGCTTCTTGCACAGTCTCAAGGTTCACCAGAATTGTGATTAAGATTTTCTGGATCATTCCTTGGCATACACAGAGTTCTGGACATGCTTTTGGAATTACAGATTTCCAGAAATATGTTGGTACTTTATAAAATCTCTCCTGGACATCTTATTCCCTACTTTTTTTTTTTTTTTTTTGGTGAGCTGGGAAACTGGTAACTGCAGTTAAGGTAGCTGCCGTATTAAGCAATTGCTCCTGACTGTGTTCATCAAACATTCTGGTGTAGGGCTGTTCAAACAAAGCAAGCTTTGAGTAAGGTGAAACAAGCCCCAAGGAAGGAACTTTATAGCAAATGATCACAGAACTCAAATAGTGATAATTCTCAGGGAACCTCGCCTTTGGGGCAACTCTAGTCCCTTTTGCCTTTTCCAGTGGCTTCTGGGCTCCAGGGTTTGACAGCTATTGCATTTACCAGGTTGTAGGTATTTAACACTGCAATGGAGCTGGGAAGAAGGAGCTGGGACTAAGGCAAATTATACATGTTATCAAGTTTACTGCTGTTGCCTGAATTTATATGTTTTCCTTGAATAAATGCTCTTTATCTTGTTGGTATCATTTAATTGATTTCAACTATTCCAGAAAATTTGATATTAATACATTTTATTAATGTTCTTATTGCTTTTATTGAAAGGTGGATTTTCAGAGGTGTTTTCTCTAATTCTGAAAGGGTTTTTCCTCCTCTACCAAACTTTATTTATTATAAATATTTACTCTAGAAATATAGTTATCTATAAAGTCCTTCATGGTTTTTTTATATAATATATAACTACTAACGTTTTATTCACAGTATCAATATTTGAAAGCCAATGATCAAATACACTTCAAATTATCTATACATTCTACATAACTTTGTTTCCTGAAATATTATTTTGTATTGCCTTACTACAAGCATATAATTATTTTCTTCTGCTTAAAGCTAAAACAGAAGTAGTAGAATAAGTAGCCTGGAATTGAAAACTATCATATTTTGACTCCACTTATCTCTCAGTGCATTTACTACTAATTTCCTAAAGACTCTAGAATTAAATTAGAAGATTAACTTGACTTATGATATTTAAATTAATACAATAACACAATTAGTTCCTACCAATCATGTTCTGTAGTTGTGACATAATACAGAATACAAAAATCTGAGTTCATAAAGTGGGCAGGCATTTAAACATTGGGCATAACATTTTGAATTCTCTGGTCCTATTTTCTGAGTATCAGTGTATAAAGTAATACTTATGAGGACCAAGGATCAAACAAAATCAGGTATAAAACACAATTCAAATGTCAGTTACTGCTATTTGTTACATGTTATATTTTTAGCAAATATTTATATGAAAAAATTTGATGGAAACTCATTATTGCCCAAATCAAATAGGATAGCCAAGGGCCTTATTACAGTTTAATAGAATGACCTCAACAGTGCCCTTAGGAAAGGGTATCTGGGATATAAGTGATGTAAAATGACTTGCAGCACATATGATTTTTTTCTTTGCTGTGCTCTCAGCTAGGAAGGTGGTGTACTGCATTCTCCCCTGAAAATAAAGAGGGAATGGGAAAAATTTATCAATGTTAATAGAACCACTTTCCAAGCCAGAATGATAATGTTTCTGTCTACAAAATATGAATATTTCAGCCTAATTTTACTTTAAAGCAGTTTATCAGACTTCTTCACAGTTTAAATGAAGTTTCCTTTCAAAAATCTGATAATGTTCACCCAATATCCTGTCTAGCCTTCTCTCTTACAGTAATTGAAAGTCTACTATTTAGAGGAGCATATGGCCATGTAGATTAAAGTCTAAATTAACTTTATTAATAATCTTTTTCTCTGAATGTGGATTTACAGCATAATATTTTGTTTATGATTTTATTTCCAAAGTATCAAGATGCTTGGCAAGGGTTCTACGATTTCTGGGAAATAGAAATTTTCGCAAAATATATAGTATTTATTAACATATAATTACTAAAACCTATACAGTTAATTATGTCTTCTTTAAGATCACCAGAGAACAAAAATATCAAAGTAATAATTTATTCAATAACACTTGAGAGGCTCACAAATACTATAAGTGAGGTATGTTAAAAAAAAATTGAAAACCCTTACTTTCTCATCTCCCAAATTGGTGACTTTTCTACGTTCTTTCATGATCATTGTGTAATACTACCATTTATCGAGTTTTAGAAGCAATTATCTGTTACATCACATTCTCTCTCACCCCTTATCCAATCTATGGATATTTCAGTATATGTTACCTTCTAAATAGCTGTTATACATGTTTATTTTCTCATATCTTTACTGCTATCAGCCTAGCCTAAATGAACACTCTTTTTATAAATTTAATTTAAAAAATTTTTCTTAAGTGAGAAGAAAAGAGGCAGAGAGACAGACTCCCACATGTGCCCTAACCAGGATCTACCTAGCAAGCCCCCTATGGGATGATGCTCTGTCCAACTGGGGCCATTGCTTTGTTGCTTGGCAACTGAGCTATTTTAGTGCCTGAGGCAAAGCCATGAAGCCATCCTTAGCTCCTGGGCCAACTTGACCCAACCAAGCCATGATTGTGGGAGGAGAAAAGAGAAGTAGAGAGAAAAAGAAACAGATGGTTGCTTATACTGTGTTCAAGACCAGGAATTGAAACCAGGACACCCTAACACTAGGCTGATGCTCTACCACTGAGCCAACCAGCCAGGGCCTAAATCAACATTCTTAATCTCATAGACAGGCCTCCTAAACCGACTTCTCTGCAGCTATTAGTTTTTCATTTCAGTTCTTTCTCCCTACTGCAGCTAGTGTGTGTGTGTGTGTGTGTGTGTGTGTGTGTGTGTGTGTTTCAAATTGCAACTTGGAAATGTCACATGCTGCTTGAATTCCAATCAGAACTTTTCTATTCTTTAGATAGTAAGTCCTAAAACTCTGAGAATTAGGGCTGAATGTTCTGAGCCCTTGCCTATCTTTTTGCCTATATTCCATACTATTATTCCCTTTTATTGCAGGCATCTAAACTATGTTGCATTGCACAATGTTTAACACTAGCTTTCTGAAGAAAACATAAAGGGCAGTTATTAAGCAACAAAAATGAGATCCTATTATTTAGACAACATGATTGAATCCTGTGGCCATTATGCCAAGTAAAATAAGTCAGGCAAAGAAAGAGATATGGTATCTAATCTCACTTACATGTGAAATCTAACTCATAGACATAGTGAGCAGACTGGTAGTTACTATGGGTGGGTGGGTTTTGGGGGCAATGGGTGAAGGTAGTCAAAGGATACAAACTTCATTCATTAGATGAGTAATTTCAGGAGATGTAATGTACACCACCGTGACTATAGTTAAGAATACCATATTATATATTTGAAAGTTGCTGAGAGTAGATCTTAGATGTTTTTACCACACCACATATAAATCAAGAGAGGCAAAAGTAGGTTTATAGTTGTTCTCTTGGAAAATAACACAATAATTGATAAATAATAATACAATAATAAACTCTGTTTTTTGTAAACTCATATTTGTATTATGGGCAAAAGCAGATTTACCATTGTGAGTATGTGAAATACCGTTTATTCTTGCATTATTATTTGTCAATTATTGTATTATTTTTCACAAGAACATCTGTAAACCTACTTTTGCCCTGCCTTGTATGATGTGAGGTGATAGATGTGTTCACTAACTTTATTTTGGTAATCGTATTTCAAATCATTTTGGTGTATACCTTAAACTTACACAATGTTGTATGTCAACTATATGCCAATAAAGTAGAAAAAAAAGTAGAATTCGTAAGAGATGCACATAATTAAATGTCATGAGCAAATCCAAGCGGGCTTCTTCACACTCGTTCCTAAAACTTGGGACCTTTGTACATGTTATTTTCTACACTTCAAAATTTAAATCCTTTTGTATAATTCTGCACCTTTAGAAAGGTTGTTTTACATTGCCATTAGAATAAAATTAGGAATCCATACTTCTTCTACTCTACCAACTTCATCTTTTTACTACTCTTTATCCACTTTGATTCAACTACACAAGCATTCTTTTATATATATATATATATATATATATATATATATATATATATATGTATATATATAATTTTTTGAGGGGGAGAGAGAGAGATAGACAGGAACAGACAGACAAGAAGGGAGAGAGATGAGAAGCATCAATTTTTTGTTGCAGCACCTTAGTTGTTCACTGATTGCTTTCTCATATGTACCTTGACCCAAGAGCTCCAGCTGAGCCAGTGACCCCTTGCTCAAGCCAGTGACCTTGGGATCATATCTTTGATCTTACGCTCAAGCCAGTGACCCACACTCAAACTGGTGATCCCATGCTAAAGCTGGACGAGCCCATGCTCAAATTGGAGACCTGGGAGTTTTGAACATGGGTCATCTGCATCTCAGGCTGACACTCTATCCACTGTGCCACTGCCTGGTCAGGCAACACAGCATTCTGATTGGTCCAATAATTCATAAAAAATTTCTACTTATGCTTATGATATTTCTGTTTCTTCCATTTATAATAATTTTCTGAGGGTCTTCTCATAGTTGTCCCCTTCTTCTTTAGGTCTCAGCTTAAATGTCACCTCATCAGAAAAACCCTTTCTAACCTTGTTATATAAAGTTGTTTTCTCCAGGGTACTTTTCACAATCTATAATTATTTAGTTATTTATTATTTACGCTAATTATTTTCTTATTTATTTTTAATACTCTACAGAAGAATGTAAGCAATTAAAAAGCAGGGACCTGTTCTGTCTTAATATTTGTTTTTCCAGGTCTGAGCACACATTAGGGCAAGTACACTTTTTTTAAATGGTTTAATTTTAAGAAAATAATATTTTAATTATTTAATTTTAAAGAAAAAATATATTTTAAGGAAAACCATAGTGAAACAATTCACTAATACCAATTGTGCTAAAATGAATAACTGTTTCCATGCAAAAATCATAATTTTGTATTAGAAATGAATAACTGTTTCCATGCAAAAATCATAATTTTGTATTAGTGGTTCAAATACATTAGATATTTAATACACACGGTGCTTTCTGATGTGTTATGTTCAGCATGTAAGATAAACTTTTAATTTAATTGAACTTCAGATTGAGAGGAACTATAACCAAGGAGCCTCATGTACACATATGACTAATATAAATGATGAGACTTTCAGCTCTGAAACACTGTTATAATGCAATGAGACTTTTGTAGGCCTTGAGGATGGGTGACTGTCGTATTTTTTACATGAGAAGAACATAAGTAACGTTTGTCTAGATGGTGGTCTCTGGTAAATTAAAGACAACTGAAAATTTACTCTTTCTATCAAGAGGTGAGATTTCTGTCTCCTCAGTTGTGTCTAAATGGACAAAATGATTTGCTTTGACTAACAAAACAAGATGTGATTGTGTGCCAAATCCTTGACCAAGATATCAAGAGACAGAAAACTTACACTTACTACTTCTTGGAAGCTTAGTTTCCAGTTTCTGAAGATGTCCAAGCATGAATAGGAACAAGATGGAAGAAGCAAAGCTAGTGAACAACAGGTGTAGGTGAACTCATTACCACTCAGCACTGGCTTGCTAACTGTGTCATGTGCCACCGTGGGAGTGGATTATCCGGGTCCATTTGAGCCTCCCCAGGAGAGGCCTTCAGAGATGAGATACCCCAGTGGAGTGCTGCCCTATTTGCAGATTTTTGAGGTAAATAAAGTATGTGTTACTTTTTAAGACAATATATTTTGAGGTGGTTTTTATTTTAGTATGAATTAGTCAGAATGAATAATTGGATGATTATACCACAAGAGGATGCCAAATCAGTCAGAAATGTTTATTTGTTTTGTTTTGTGTTTTAGAATCTAGCTGTACACTTTACATCTATCCTCAGGTATTTCAGATCTCCAAATACTTGCTTTGGTGATAAAATAATAATTTATTCAATAAATTAGTAATTATCTTTATACTATGAAATAGCAGTTAGAAGATAATGTGTTACTTGAAGCAGTAATGTTTCACTTTTCATCATTGTTATTATAAGTACTATAAATATTCCTTTCCCTCTAGGAGGAAGCTATTATCAAAGTATTTTTTGTACATAATGCCAAAATAGTCAAATATGTTTTGGTATGATGAAATCTAAAGAAACAGTTGTCATTTGATGAGCTGAATTTAATTGATTGTTTTATTTAATTGACAGGTTAATTAATTGGCTTGGCCAAATGATTGCATATAGGCACAAAGAAAATAACTCAGGTAGTATGCACCAATATCAAATTATTTAACAAACCAATAGATAATACAAATATTAGTGACTAGCACATGAATATATATTGAAATTAATAACATTATTGAGTGTTTAATATTTTTTTATAGTTGACTTTATGAACAAGAAAAACAAAATGATAAATTTTTGTTTGATTAAAATTTTTTATTTTGTCAAAATATAAAAACATTTTCTACAACATGGCTCTTGAAGATAAAGGAAAAAGAAATAAACTTTTTAAAATTGAAAATCAACTTTCAGATAGCATTCACGGGAACATTTTGAATTGCCTTATTTTTCACACCATTTTCTTGTTTTTCTTTTTCATCAGTTTATGGGTTGATCAGCTGCGGGTCATGAACAAGAATTTCCTACTGTGCCCATAGATAATGTGGGTAGAGAATCCCTGCATTATATGGGTAGAGATACTGTCAGTTAGCATAACTACAAAACTGGAACTTAAGAGAAATATGTGTGTTGAAATGAAGTAGCCTATGGCATCTATAGCACTAGTTCCTCCTGGGTATTGAGATTTGTGTGACTTAAACTCTAATATTGCCTGGAAAATTTGAAAATATGTCTTACTCTTAATGAGTACAATACCAACTACTATCTTTTATTTACTTATAGCAATGCAGTATTTCAGTGAAGTTGTATTTGTCTTGGGCCAGATTAGAATAAGCAGTCAGCATTGAAAATACGATGTCCTTTATTTCATGAGCTCTCCATATCTTATCACAAAAAGGGAGTATAAATACAGCAATGATGAAATTGAATTCACCACCACAGGATTTTATAGTTTCCTTCCATCCTGCAGCCTTCCCCTTTTTCTTCTTTCCTTTCTTTCTTCCTCCTTCCCTCCTTCCCTCCCTCCCTCTCTCCCTCCCTCTTTCTTTCTTTCTTTCTTTCTTTCTTTCTTTCTTTCTTTCTTTCTTTCTTTCTTTCTTTCTTTCTTCCTTCCTTCCTTCCTTCCTTCCTTCCTTCCTTCCTTCCTTTCCCTTCCTTCCTTCCTTCCTTCCTTCCTTCCTTCCTTCCTTCCTTCCTTCCTTCCTTCCTTCCTTCCTTTCTCTTTCTTTCTTTCTTTCTTTCTTTCTTTCTTTCTTTCTTTCTTTCTTTCTTTCTCTTTTTTTCTTTCTTTCTTTCTTTCTTTCTTTCTTTCTTTCTTTCTTTCTTTCTTTTTTCTTCCTTCCTTCCTTCCTTCCTTCCTTCCTTCTTCCTCCCTCCCTCCCTTTCTCCCTTTCTTCTTTCCTTTCATCCCTCCCCCGTCCCTACATTTTTTCTGTCATTCCAATCTTTTCTGCAACTCTTTCTCCTTCTTCTTCTTATTATTATTATTCTTACTAGACTTCTCTCACTCCAGTGAGCTTCAGCTGATACTTACGGAGAGCACATGTTAGACAAGTACACACTGTATAGTATAAATAGTTAGAGTTTAACGGACATTTGTATCTACTGTCCTACACCAGTCAACTTTCTGTGACCACTGTGGGCCTGTATAGCTCCCTTTACCTCCACGCCTAGGTTAAAGGAATTAAAGCAGTTACACCCCTTGCATCATTTTCTCTCATCACTCACCCATGAAAGCAGAACAAGTATTTATAATCTTACATTCCAAATTTCCAGAGAAGAGTTGGTGTGCAAAGTCTGTTCCACTTTCCTCAGTCAAATCCTGCTTGCCCATAAACTTTTTTTTTGACAAGAGATTGAGAATCAGAGAGAGGGACAGGTAGGGACAGACAGGAAGAGAAAGAGATGAGAAACATCAATGCTTCATCATGGCACCTTTGTTCATTGATTGCTTTCTCATATGTGCCTCTACAGAAGCAAGAGGGTCCTAGAGCCCTACAGCAGAGCAAGTGGCCCCTTGCTCAAGCCAGTGACATTGAGCTCAAGTCATCTACCTTGGGCTTTAAGCCAGCGACCTTTGGGCTCAAGCCAGTGACCATGGGGTTATCTCAATGATCGTATGCTCAAGCCAGTGACTCCACGCTCAAGCTGGTAAGCCCATGCTCAAGCCAGAGGAGCCCATGCTCAAGCCAGTGTCCTCAGGCTTTTGAACGTAGGTCCTCTGCGTCCCAGTTGATGCTCTATTGACTATGCCACTGCCTGGTCAGACTACCTATTAACTTTTAAATGTGAGGCCTCCCTAGTCTCTGTATTTATTCACATGAAAAAATAACATAATGACAACATCCAAAGTATTAAAGAGGGGAGAGAGATATTTGTTCAATTCTAGATTCTTTCATAATAACTCCACATTTTTCAATAAATCCTCTTAGTTCATCAAAGAACATCATATTGTATTCTCAATTATCAAATATTCTGAATAGGCATAATTCTTTTCACAAATCCATAATAGGAGTATTAACTAACAGATATATAGCTTTAGCAAGGTAGCAGGCACAATTTTCAACAAATTAAATATATATTAACTCAATCCATCATATACCGATTTTCCCCATGTATAAGATGCTCCCATGTATAAGACATACCTTAATTTGGGGGCTGAAAATTTGAAAAAAAAATGTATTACATAAAGTTATTGAATTCAAGTTTTATTCATCAAAAAATTCATACCATTCCTCATCTGCACAAAAAAAGTGGGAAATGCAATTGAAAAATCTACAACCACTGTATAAGATGCACCCAGTTTTTAGACCCCATATATTTTGAAAAAGGGTGCAACTTATACATGGGGAAATATGGTATTTATTGTAAGGGCTAGCTAGAAATAAAGAACCATATACATAGACTACTATGTGATTGGCTTCTCTCAAGCACTGCAAACTTCCAGGATCCACAGTAATGTAAAAAAAATTGCTCATCTGCAAATAATGCACGATAAATGATGCTAATTTGTTCATATCCTGATGTAAAAGTATCAGCTGTTTTAGGCTTCTGTAAAAGTTGATTCTGCTTATACTTATCCCAACAATTATAAGAAAAGATGATGATTGACATCAAAACTTATGCGTGGATAATAAGTGACTTATGCATAAACTTCTTGCATTTTACGTGAAGTCTCATTTTAAGAAGTAATATAATCACCAATGCAACTAACATAAACCCAAAGGAATTAAAATTTACCTGAAAAATAGCTTCCTTAAAAATAATCAGCATGTTTTGAGCATTTAAAAGCAAAATTTTACTGGCTCTGTACTTTTCATCAAATATGTCCCAGAAATTCTCATTTTCCTTTTAGAAATATAAACTTTTCAATACAGTAAAACATAAATTTTATTCATTTTTTATCTCTTTGGTGGCACATTAATATTTTAATGATATCTTTAAAAATAAGCATAAGAAAATATAGCTAAGTATTATTTAATGCAATAATCTTAATCCCTTTAAACAAGAATTCTGGTTTAAAGATTTGAAATAAACATTCTATATGAGTGTCAATAAAATGCATGGAAATAGTACTTAAAGGTTAATGATAAGCCCAAGGAAACCACTGCATATTATTTGAGAAAGTTAGTTTTAAAATATCAAGCCTACAACTCCTAACTAGATGTTGAGATTTGTGATGGTATATTCCTTTTAACAATCAAGAAGAAAACATACCTCTTCTTTACTCCTTTATGTGTGTGTTTGCTTGTGATATAAAGACACTCAACATACATGCACAGACATGGTTTATTTAATGACTAAACTAAAGTATAACAAAAATCCAAAATGAATTGAATTATACTCATGCAATTGTTATCTCTTCTATATTCTGGCCCATGGGAAATTAAGAAAACAATGAATTACATGAACTAAATTAAGAGTTAATTTGTCTAATCTCTGTATGCAACTAAAATGTCAGTGACATTCCTCTATGTGTGTCCTTTTTCTAAGAAAAGTATTCTAAGGAATTGCTTGGTAATATATACAGAAAATCATTTTTCACATTATGAAAGATTTGGTTCCTGAAACTAGGCCTATGAATTTTTTTCCAAAGGCTTTTAGTAACATTCTTTTTTGAGGAAATGGATACTGTTTCATAAAATATTGTATGGCAAAATCCAAAAGTATTTTTCAGATAAAATTTGTCACAATTTGTTATGGATGTATTTTATAACCTATGTTATTTGGGACTTTTTCTATTGGTCAAGATTGAGCTTTTGAGTCTCAGGATATATAAAAAAAAAAACAGGAAGTAATTATTTTTTATTATTATTGTCTCAAACTTTATAAAAACAGAATTAACTGACTCTTGTTAATGCCTGTTATATTTACCTAGCCTAAAACCATGGGGTTTGGGCAGAAATATTATCTGTGCTGTGAAGAATAAGTCTAGTAGTAAATTTACCCAACTCCTTATGAAAAGTTACCCTTTTCATCTTCCCAGAGTCAGAGTGATTGAGTGCTTCTCAGAGACATTTACTCATCGTTAATATGATTACTTTCAAAAAGGAAGGCTTTTCTATAACTTTCTATGCTGAGCTATGACATTATTAGTCATGATAAATTCAAAAGAAGAGTTAAACATCTACCCCAGAGAAAAATTTCTTCCTTATAATCCAGGGACTCCCAAAGTCAGCATTTTTGTTAACCAATCCTAGCATTGAGTATATGAAAAATAAAATGCCTTTCTCAACTTCCAGGCATGGATTAAGGGGCTGCCAGGCTGTCACCAATTAAAGGATGATGCACTGTAGAGCAGACTTTGGGACAAAGATGATTGGTAAGGGTTGAGTGAGGCACAGCCATTTATTTGTGAGAGTTCTGCAGAAGCAGAGGGTCCATAATAATAGAAACCTTAAAGACTGTTTTTGAGAATAGAATATCTTATGAAGGGTACTTGACACAATACTGATATCCCATAAATGTTAGCTTTTTACCTTTCTTCATGTAGATTCTGCCAACAATATCATTCTGCCTTATACAGACATAATTTTATTAAAAGCACATTATATTCTGTTGTAGACAGAGAGCATCCTGAATAGACCCTTATTCTACCATTAAAGTATCAGATTTCATTGAGGGGTACATTTGAAGGACATTTTAATTATAAATAGCATATTCAAGATATTACTAAAGAATATTTTCTAAACTTTAATGTTACAAAATATTCAATAAGCTAGTGCTACTGTCTTCACTATATACACAGAATTCTACCCATACTCTTGCTTCAGCTTGTTAAATGAGTATTGATATGATGAAAATTATGACTTCAAAAGACTTTAAAAATGTGATTTTATTTTAAAAAGCTGAGGCAGTATATTAATTAGCAATACTGATATTACAGAAAGATCCAGTAATACTGAGGTTAAACAAAATAGAATTTTATTCTCCCTCATATCAGAGTCCAGAGGTAAACAACTGGTTGAGGAAAGATTAGTCATGTTGATTCACATGGTCATTCAGGCATCCAGGGTAACAGAATTTCCTTCTATCTTCATCACGTGGCTTCCATGTGTGAGTCTAAAGTGGCTGCTCCAATTATTACCATTTTCTGTGTAGGGAAGAGGAAAAAGCAATCCTCATACCAACATAAACCTAAATTTGTTCCCATTATTTCTGCTCACACCCCACTGTTTAATACTTACTCCTAAGGCTACAGTGAATGATGGAGAAACTGGGAAATTTCAAGTCTCCAGCTAAAACTCAAAGGCAGGACATTTTTATTACCAAGTGAAAGAAGAGATAGATGAATTCTAGTGGACAATTATCTCTCTCTTACACATAAAATGCCCTTCATAGCCCAGAATTTGCTTTGTATCCATAAAGTTGCTTTAGTAATCAGTATATAAATCCTAAAGTGTAGAAAGACTAATTAATTATGACACCACAAGTATTTAAAAGTTCTTCTTAGATTTCTGAAGAAAAATCTTGCTAAATCATTTATCAGTAGTTTAAGAGATATTTGGCATTGAACACTCTTGCCTACTTTACAGAATTTTACTTTGTCAGAAGTTATAGTTACCCATACAATATATAGTATCAGAGAAAAAGCAGGGTTTTCTCTGACTTACAGATTAACTTTTGTTTTATTAGAATTTATGCCTTCATAGCTCTCAAAAAGGAACAGAATTCATTATGTAATCATAGTGCTTTCTATTAGACTTATTATAGCAAACATATCCTGACTTAACATTAATATTAGTGACAAAAGTTTTCTGAGAAACACACTTAGAATGAAGGAATATAATAAGAGTTTTTAAGAAGATTTTTCTCATGGCATCCAGGAAAATCACTAAATTACAAAAACATTCTTTTAAAGGAGAGTCTAACTCTTAGAAATTAAGGGAATGATTTATCTAACAGATTCCCAAGGACTGCTCTGTAATAATTCAAATATTTCTCAACTACTGCATCTGGAAATAAATCACTCAGTTAACAGGTCCAAGTTCTTTGGCTTCGGTGTTCAGATGGACAGAACGTGGCCTTCCGAGGCTGTCTTGTGGTTTCCTAGGGCTCAGGGTCCTGTTCATACTGCTGGTCGTAGACCTTCACTCCACTGCAGATAAGAAGCTGAGTCAGGCTGTGTTCCTACCGCTGGCTCCAGATCCTTCCCATTTTTTGCGTAGGTAGCACTGCATGTTTCCAGTGAGCTTATAACTTTGTAACTGTTCTTTAATTTCACAAATTGTTTAGCAGGCTATTAAAACTTGGATTATCCCTGGCCGGTTTGGCTCAGCGGTAGAGCATTGGCCTGGCGTGCGGGGGACCCAGGTTCGATTCCCAGCCAGGGCACATAGGAAAAGAGCCCATTTGCTTCTCCCCTCCCCCCTCCTTCCTCTCTGTCTCTCTCTTCCCCTCCCGCAGCCGAGGCTCCATTGGAGCAAAGATGGCCGGGGCGCTGGGGATGGCTCCTTGGCCTCTGCCCCAGGCGCTGGAGTGGCTCTGGTCTCGGCAGCCCCAGAGGGCGTCCCCTGGTGGGCAGAGCTTCACCCCTGTTGGGCGTGCCAAGTGGATCCCGGTCGGGCGCATGCAGGAGTCTGTCTGACTGTCTCTCCCCGTTTCCAGCTTCAGAAAAATACAAAAAAAACCCTTGGATTAAAAAGCTTTACTGCAAGAGTATATAAGAAAAGAGATGGTAGTTTTATTAAGCCTGGAAGATATTTCATTTTATCTACTCTGTACAAGTGTGCTTGAGTGTGTGGGTGTGTGTGTGTGTGTGTGTGTTTGTGTGTGTTACATAGAGAGAGCAATTGTGGTTGGGCTATAGTCAACAGTTTAGTCCTCAGAGTTCAGTTTTCATAATCAAATTACATACATGATTTTGTCACATGGCTATTGTGAAGGTAAAATAATAAAATTAATATATGTTTATGTGTGTGTTCTTATAAATTGTGATGTATCATTAGAGTTAAGATTTATTATACTAAAATATAATAAATTATAGAAACCAGATATATATTAATATATATATGAGTGGTATATGTTAATTCAGGATGTTACTCTGAAAAATAGCAGATTTAAAACTTGGAGTTAGAGCATGCATCTATGGCTTAAAAAAATCTCAGCCACTGAAATGATAGGCTGATGGTACATATTTGCTTTCCTTAATTTGTGTCCCAAACAATTTTGTACATTATTATACAGAACAGATTTGGTAACATTTTTAAGCAGAACTGTTTGTCTGTTTACAGTTGCTGAATTAGAAGTGACAAACATTCCTAATAAATTCTGTTTTATTTAAAACAAGTCCATAATGTTCTCACTTGCGTGGCAGCAGATGTTTGCCCATGTCTCTGTTATGTCTATGGGATGTTTTTCTGTTGAAGTCCAAGTATACTACTTCTGCTTTTGCAGAACATAGAAGTTAAGCGATCATATATTAATAGTTATAGTTTGATCATCCACATGACTTTAATTCCCTTCCAGATTTTTATTTTATTATGGCATTATTTAAATACTGCATTGATAAGAGAAATTGTTCCTTTATTCATAATCAGTGACTATAAACTCCCTCTTAAAATTTTTATTTCTATATTTAAATTAAAGAATATATATCAAACCATCAATCATATGCATTTGAATAGAAGCAGGCCTGCATGAATTGCATGGCTTTTTTCATTCCCTATAGAATACAATGATTCAGTGACTTATTTAATGTAATAACTGTACCTAGTTTCAGGTAAGAATCTGACAATCTAGGCAGTTAGGAAAGATATTCATATGTAGATCCAAATCAAAAAGACCTCCTATTTGGCAATTACTTAGAGGATTAGCTTTCTACCTCTTCTCAGAGCTCTAGGGAGTAATGTGCATTCTGTACTCATTTCTCAGAGAAAGGCTGAGTGGAGTACTTGTAAGGATTCTCTCTCACTGCAAATGGCCAATCAAGCCTAAATATGTACATGTCACATTGATACACTTCTCTCTGATAGCAAATGCTTACTTCAAAATTAACTATCTTGCAATGAATGTGCTGTGGCACAAACAGCATCTTGGTGCTAATTAGAGGTTGAAACTCAAAAACAAATTTAAATTCTCTATGTCTGTGGTCATGCTATATTATTTTTTCATGAGAGAATTTTACCAAAGTCAATAAATTAGTGAAGCATATGTACTTAAAGCCTGGACAGTATTTAGATAATAACCGTGCCACATGTTCTTTAAGGAGCACATTTTCTTTTCTTCCCTAATACAATTTGCACACTGGAAGCCCAGTCAGGTTGCGATTTCTTTACTCTTTTTCAGAAGAAAAACTTACTTACACATAGTTACAATATTTAATGTGTAAATATGAGTTTAATGTAGAACATTACATTTACAGGGAAATGGCAAGAGACTGGCTCTAAGAAAAGGATTAGCTCAGCAATTATTTATACATTTGAGACTGTACTGGCAACAGTTCCCCTGAGGGACATTTTATTTCCCTCTGGCTACTCTCCCAGAATCAGCAGCTTCATCTTGTAGCCATATTTTTTATGCAGTCACATTCTTTATTTTGAAGCATTAGGCAGCTACCAGCAAAATAGGCCCATATGTCCAGTGACTTTTCACATAGAAAAAATCTCTACAAAGCTTTGTCATGGTGCTTGACTCTTTTCTCTGCAAGATGCAACGCTTCAGAACTTGGTTTCCCATTAATTTTCTCCTTTTTGAACTTCTCTGGTCAATGTTATATACCCCTGGTCTGATGATCGAGCATAAGCAAAATGTCATTCTACTTCTTAAATACCTCTACATAGATCTGTCAAAGTTCTACAGTGTCCATTTTTGTAGCAAAATTCATGCTCTGTGTTTATAGAGAGATAGTGGACAATTGACTGCTAATCATCATCCAAATTTTTATATTCTATTGCTCCTGAAGTATGTGGAAATAATATGAATATTCACTCATTTTTTCTTTTCATTCACAGGTATTTGGCTAAGAAACTGCAATACCCTTGGCTCTGTGGTAAGCTGTGAAAGACTATTTTTATGTGAATCAAAGCCTCTGTCTTTTGAGAACTTAAATTTGAAAATATTAAAAAAATAAATATATGCCAATATGGTTGAAAAAGATTATACATTTTACCAATTTTATTCACACTGAATATTTTTTTATAAATTTTTATTAATGTTAATGGGGTGACATCAATAAATCAGGGTACATATAGTCAAAGAAAACATGTCAAGATTATCTTGTCATTCACTTATGTTGCATACCCATCACCCAAAGTCAGATTGTTCTCCATCACCTTTTATCTAGTTTTCTTTGTGCCCCTCCCCCTCCTCCTCCCCCCCCCCCCACCCCCGGTAACCACCAAACTCTTGTCCATGTCTCTTAGTCTCATTTTTATGTCCCACCAATGTATGGAATCATGTAGTTCTTGGTTTTTTCTGATTTACTAATTTCACTCCGTATAATGTTACCAAGATCCCACCATTTTGTTGTAAATGATCCGATGTCATCATTTCTTATGGCTGAGTAATATTCCATAGTGTATATGTGCTACATCTTCTTTATCCAGTCTTCTATTGAAGGGCTTTTTGGTTGATTCCATGTTTTGGCCACTGTAAACAATGCTGCAATGAACATAGGGCTACATGTGTCTTTACATATCAATGTTTCTGAGTTTTTGGGGTGTATACCCAGTAGAAGGATTCCTGGGTCATAAGGTAGTTCTATTTTCAGTTTTTTTGAGGAACCACCATACTTTCTTCCATAATGGTTGCACTACTTTACAGTCCCACCAACACACACTGAATATTTTTATGGCATTTTTAAATCATTAAAAATTACATACTCATTAAAATAATAAATAATTACATGGATAGTTTTGGTTCATGACTGAGACCATATGCCAGCTCTCTGTTTGTGAGGTTTTGTGATGGTTATTCTTAGAGCTTTAGTATTATGAATCTATATAAATAAAAATGTAAATGTTTGTTTGTTCAAAATCTTAAATCTCAAAAAATTCTTTACTGATTGCTTTGAAATTTTGACACAACATTGCATTTGAATATGCACGGGTTTTTATGCTTCTATATACCTATTATTGAATAGATGTCATACCTGTGACAGATAAAAACATGTTTTTCTTGAAAAACATCGCCATCTGTTGGACATAAAAGCAACACACGCTATACTAAATATTATATTTTACGATTCCATTTTAATGTTATGGGAGAAATATAAGTCACACATGGCTGAAGATATTTTCCATCAAATATGCAAGGCAAATTCAAATATGAACATGAATTTCACAGCAGAAATCTACAACGAAGCGTTGATAATGATTGAAGATTTGTGCTTAGAAATCGCAAACAAAGTTCTCAATCAATTGGGAATGCCATCACTGAATCGATCTTCTGCTGCTTCATTCAATGTAGAATTGTGTCATGAACAAAATTACAACACAGGTGATTTTTTGTCGTATGTGTAATCAAATATGCCTAAGCTAATGCTTGAGCAAAAAGGCATTTATGATCAAATAATGCAAACTGTCAATAACAGGGTTGGAGAAATCTTCTTAGATGTGCCAGGAGGAACTGGTAAAATGTTCCTAATTAGATTGATGCTGGCAGCAATTCGATCTCAAAATGACATAGCCTTAGCTCTTGCATCATCCAGAATAGCTACAACATTGCTACCAGGTGGAAGAACTGCTCATTCTGCTTTGAAATTGCCATTGAACATGCAATTCATTGAAACTCCCAGGTGCAACATTTCCAAAGCATCTGGCATGGGAAAAGTATTGCAGAAATGCAAACTTATTGTTTGGGATGAATACACAATGGCACACAAAAAAATCGCTTGAGGCTCTTGATAAATCATTGCAGGATTTACATAGAAACATTAGATCATTTGGAATGCATTAATATTGCTTACAGGAGGTTTCAGGCAAACATTACCTGTAATTCCTTGATCGACACCAGCAGATGAAATAAATGCTTGCCTGTAATACTATACTTTGTGGTGCACGTAAAGACGTTAAAATTAACTACAAATATGCATGTCCAGCTGAAAAACAATTGATCAGCTGAGATATTCTCACATCAATTGCTGGAAATTGGAAACGGAAAGGTGCCAGTTGATTTGACCTCAGGACAAATTTTATTGCCTTATAACTTCTGCAATTTAGTGATGTCAAAAGAATTGGTTGAAGAAGTATTTTCTTTCTTTTTTTTTTTTTTTTTTTTTTTGTATTTTTCTGAAGCTGGAAACGGGGAGAGACAGTCAGACAGACTCCCACATGCGCCTGACCGGGATCCACCTGGCACGCCCACCAGGGGGCGACGCTCTGCCCACCAGGGGGCGATGCTCTGCCCCTCCGGGGGGGTCGCTCTGTTGCAACCAGAGCCACTCTATTGCCTGGAGCAGAGGCCAAGGAGCCATCCCCAGCACCCGGGCCATCTTTGCGCCAATGGAGCCTCGGCTGTGGGAGGGGAAGAGAAAGAGAGAGAGGAAGGAGAGGGGGAGGGGTGGAGAAGCAGATGGGCGCTTTTCCTGTGTGCCCTGGCTGGGAATCAAACCCAGGACTTCTGCATGCCAGGCCGATGCTCTACCACTGAGCCAACCGGCCAGGGCTGAAAAAGTATTTTCTAATATTCAAACCCATTATAAGAGTCACGATTGTCTGAGTGAATGAGCTATTCTTGCAGCCAAGAACAAATATATCTATGAACTTAAAACAATTCTATTCAATCTACCATTCAATGTGAGGCAGTCACATACAAGTCTGTCGACACTGTTGTGGAAGCAGATGAAGTGGTTAATTATCCAACAGAAATTTTTTTTTTTGTATTTTTCTGCAGTTGGAAACTGGGAGGCAGTCAGACAGACTCCTACATGCGCCTGACCGGGATCCACCCAGCATGCCCACCAGGGGATAATGCTCCACCCATCTGGGGCGCTGCTCTTTTGCAACCAGAGCCATTCTAGCACCTGAGGCAGAGGCCATGGAGCCATCCTCAGCGCCAGGGTCAACTTTGCCCAATGGAGTCTTGGCTGCAGGAGGGGAAGAGAGAGACGGAGAGGAAGGAGAGGGGGAGGGGTGGAGAAGTAGATGGGCACCTCTCCTGTGTGCCCTGGCCAGGAATCAAACCCGGGACTCCTGAATGCCAGGCCGACGCTCTACCACTGAGCCAACTGGCCAGGGCCCAGAATTTTTGAATTCACTTGATCTGCCAGGGATGCCACCACACATACTGCAATTGAAAATTGGTGTGCCAATTATCATGTTGCAAAATATCAACCAGTCAAAGCTTTGCAATGGCACACGGCTTGCAGTAAAAAAAATTAATGAGCAATGTCGTAGAAGCAATAATCTTGACAGGACCTTTCAAAGGTGAAGATGTCCTCATTCCTCGCATTCCTATGATTCCAACGGATATGCCATTTCAATTTAAGAGACTGCGGTTTCCAATATGATTGGCGTTTACAATCACCATCAACAAAGCTCTGGACCAATCTTTAGAATTATGCAGTTCAGATCTAGACATGGATTGCTTCTCACATGGAAAATTTTATGTTGTGTGTTCTAGAGTTGGCAAACCAGACAATCTCTATATCTGCACAGACAATGGATCAACAAATAATATTGTATACCCACAAGCATTGTGAAATTAAACATATTACAAACATGCACTTTCTCTTTTCTGTTTTTTCCATTGAACCAGACTGAGCCACAGCAACACGTGGTCGGGTACAGCTATTTTATTAACAATTCATCATAATTTAAAACTTTAATTGATATTATTTCCTTAAATATTGAGTGTTTAATAGGAGAGATTTTTTTAAAGTAACTGAATACTGGAAAATTTTATACAGCAGTGTAGCTTTCATTTTTGGCTAGTATGTTGCTACCTCCATATAGCAGCAATTTGTTGTTGCCTCTAAGTCATTTCTTTAACCTATGAACCACATTTGGAGGTCCTTTTGCATTTGTTTTGAAAGTTATAAAACACAATATATCTTGCCTGACCTGTGGTGGTACAGTGGATAAAGCATCAATGTGGTATGCTGAAGTCAACAGTTTGAAATCTAGCCCCTGGTCAAGACACATATGAGAAGTAATTACTACTATGAGCTGATGCTTCCCGCTCCCCAAACCCCTTCTCTTTTTCTTTCTCCTCTCTCTAAAATCAATAAATAATATATATATATATATTGAATATATGTATATCTTGACTTAATTTCTAAACATGCTTCTCATTTTCTCCTCACAATGAATTGTCAGTGTTTCAAGACTAAGATTCTAGAGGGTTTGGTTGCTGATGGTCCTGGATACTTTAAGGCAGACTTCTAAATACATATTTACTTTCAGCTTTCTAAAAAGTTTGAATAAGGACTAGTGAATGCATACTCATGACCCTGCATTCTTGAATGAGTGGTACCTAAATGCAAATGCTGCCCATGCAATATATGTACACTGTTATTCCTAAATACACACACAAGCACACACACATTCTACTAGCTTTGAAAATAAAAAAGAAAATATATTAATTAAGAGGTAAATCACAATAAAATAGAATGACATTATCAGATTTTATAGATCTTTTTATAAATACTATAAATAAATAATATTAATGTTTCAATAAGCTATAAAATTAGTTTAAAATAATGGATATAATTAAAAGAAATGGAGCAAAACAAGTGAGGTTCCTAAAAAGTTTGATGTACATCAAATTCACTTTTTTTTTTTCAAATTCACTTTTAAATGCTTTCCACAGACACATAAATTCTAGTGTGGATAACAATTTTTTAAACTCATTATGCTTTCAATATTTCTTATATTAAATTTTCTTAAAATAAAGCTTACATATAAAAGTAATAAAATAGAAGGAAATTGTGGTATGATAGATACTCCTGATCTCTCCTTGTGAAATTTCAACAAATTCAACAACTATATGCAAAGAGAAAACTCCAGAAGTATCTGAAATATAAACAAACCAGATAAAGGTATGATTAGGTGAGAAGGCAGGCTGAAGATAGAATCCACGAATGGAAGAAAAAAGTTTTTCTCTTCCCTCACTGATCTGAGAGAGGGAGGTACTTTTAGCCTGGGTTTTGTTTCAGAGCTGGGGAGAAGTGGAGAGACAAGGGGAAGGAACTGAATTAAGGTGAGGATGCAACCAAGAGCAGGAACACAGCCAGTTCCCCGGCTTCTACACTTCCTCCTGTGAAAGGCAGAGGTGCAGGCATTTGATCCCTTGCTCTGTTGGGATTTGGGGAGAGACTGAGACTGCCATTGCTAGACTCATAAAACTGCAAAGCCCTAACTTAAGCCCCTCCTACCAATGGGACTGCGGCTCTGCCTATGTCATTACAACAGCAATTCCTCAGCAGAACTCCTCCCACATACCCCAAAGAGGCGAAACTTGTGGTACCGCACCACCTGCCAGAAAAAGGGAAAAGTTACCTCTCAAAACTGGGAAATACATTGTTTTTGCTTTTTCTCATGTTTTCTTCTTTACTTTTTCTTCTTTCTCTTTTTCCCATTTGAACTTCATTATCATTAGTTGTTATATTACTTACTTTTGTTTTTTTGTGAGGGTTTTTTTCTGACACATTTTTTTTACTTTATTTTATCTCTCTTCCTTTTCCTCCTTCCTTTTTTTCCCTCTCATCTGATTTTTTGTCATTTTTTGTCAAAACTATTATATTTTGGACTAATACTTTTTTTGGCATTTTGCTTAATTTTACTTCATTTTTTTCTCTTCTTTTCAATATTTCTCAGTTCCTACTTCTTGTTCTCTGTAGTTTTTGTTCTACTTATCATTATTAATGGAATTTTAATTTTTCACTACATTTCTTCAATTATTATTTTTATTCTTCTTAGTTATCTCTTGTTAGTGTTATTAACAATACCACTCTCAAATGCCATCAAGTAAAAAGATATTAAACATCATGGATACACAGGACAAAAACATAGCTCAGATAGATGATAAAATATCTCCAGAAAAAACTCAATTACATTGAAACCTTATAGCTAAGTGACAGGGAATTTAAAATTGAAGTTCTAAAAATGCTCAATGTGATACAAGAAAGCAATGAAAGGCAATTTAGTGAGATAAAAAATTAATGAACAAAATGAGCACTTCACCAAGGAAATTGAAACTATAGAAAAGAAATGGAGATAAAAACTCAATACATGAACTTAAAAATGAGATAACAAGCTTAGCTTAAAGAATAGGCCAGATAGAGGAGAGAATTAGTGACACTGAAGACAGACTACTACAGATACTATAGAGAGAAGAAGAGACTCATGAATTTAAAAAAATGAAAAAGCACTACAAGAATTATCTGACTCCATCAGAACGAGCAATTTAAGAATAATGGGTATATCAGAAGAAGAGGGAGGGAAGAGGGAATAGAGAATATATTCAAACAACTAATTGATGAAAACTTCTCAAGCCTGTGGAAAGAGTTAGAACCTCAAATCCAAGAAGCAAAGAAAACACTGAGTTACCCAAGCAGACCTACTCCAAGGCACATTGTAATGAAATTATAACAAATAAATGACAAAGAATTTTCAAGGTAGCTAGGGAGAGGAATAACATATAAAGGAAGGCTAGTAGGCCATGATCATATTTCTCAGCAGAAACTACAAGCCAGAAGAGAGTGGACCCCAACATTTCATGTACTAAAAGAGAGGAACTACCAGTCAAGAACACTATATCCATAAAAGTCATTTTTCAGATATGAAGAGGAAATAAAAATTTTATAGACATAAAGAAGCTGAGGGAATTTATCACTAGAAAACCTTTACTACAGGAAATACTAAAGGAGGTTGTTTAAACAGATACAAAAAACAAATCATAACAAAACTAAAAGTTAAAACTCCAACTAGACCACAATAAAAACAAGGATAATTTGATACAACAATACCATAAAAGGAGAGAGGACAAAAATAAGCAGTAGCAAAGTAGGATAGAGTGCAGAAACACTCATGAGATGCTGTACTCTAATAAATATAATTTTGCTTTTAATGATCTAATGGCAACCACCCCTGAAAATGCCACTACTGAAACACATAGCTTAAAAAAAAGAAGAAACAGAAGATGTATGGAATACCACGAAAAAACAAATAACAGAAAAACAAGAGAAGAACCAAACAAGACACAGAGCTATCAGATAGCAATATAGAAAATGGCATAGGAAATCCTCAAGTGTCAATAATTACACTAAATGTAAATGGATTGAGCTCACTAATAAAGAGGTATGAAGTAGCAGATTGTATCAAAAAGCAGAACCCAACTGTATGCTGCCTTCAAGAAAACACATCTAAGCTTCACGGATAAAAATAGATTCAAAGTGAAAAGTAAAAATACAAACATACCTGGAGATCTCAATACACCACTGATGGTTCAGACTGTTCATTCAAATGGAAAATCAATAAAGAAATATTGGCCTTAAATAAAACACTAGAACAAATGGATATAATAGACATCTACAGGACATTTCATCCCAAAACATCAGAGTAAGCATTTTTTTCTCCAATGTACAAGAAACATTCTTGAGAATAGACCGTGTATTGGGCCACAAAACTAACATCAACAAATTAGAAAAATTGAAATTATACCAACATATTCTCTGACTATAAGGTTTTGAAACTAGAATTCAACTGTGAAAAAAGAAGTAAACAAACCCACATAAATGTAAAAACTAAACAACAACTTTAAGAAATGAAAACAGAAATCAAACAATATATACAGACTAATGAAAATGACAACAGGACATATCAAAATCTCTGGGATGCTGGAAAAACAGAGGAAAGTTCATATCATTGCAGACTTATATCAAAAAACAAGAGAAAGCCCAAGTAAACAACTTAACATCACATCTTAAGGAACTAGAAAAAAGAAAAATAAACGCAACCCCAAGTGAGCAGAAGAAATGAAATAATAAAGATTAGAGCAGAAATAAATGAAATAGAGAACAAAAGAACTATAGAAAAAATTAATACAACAAAGAGCTGGTTTTTTGAAAAAGTAAAGAAAATTGACAACACACTGGCAACACTTACTAAGGAAAAAGGAGAAAGAATTCATATAAACAAAATGCTAAATGAAAGAGAAGAAATTACCACAGATATCATAGGTATAAAAAGGATCATTGTTGAATACTATGAAAAAATATATGCCACCAAATTCAACAATTTAGAAGAAATGGATAAATTTTTAGAACTATAAATCTTTCTAGACTGAATCACAAAGAAGTGGAATGCCTAAATAGACCCAGAAGGAGGGAAGAAATAGAAACACTTATCAAACCCCCAACCCCCAAAATAAAAGTCCAGGGCCAGATGGCTACACTAGAAGATTTGGTTTCTATCTTTCTCAAAGTCTTCCAAAAAATTAAAGAAGCAATACTTCCAAACACATTTTATGAGGGCAAAATAACCCTCATACCAAAACTGGCAAGGACAATACAAAAAATAAAACTACAGACCAATATCTCTAATAAATACAGATGCAAAAAGTCCTAAACAAAATGCTAGCTAATCGAATACAACACATTAAATAAACAATACATTATGATCAAGTGGGATTCATCCCAGAAGCACAAGGCTAGTTCATATACGTAAAACTATTAACATAATACACCATATCAACAAAATGAAACAAAAACCATATGATCCTATCAATAGATGCAGAAAAAAGCATTCAATAATATACATTTTTTTATATTGAAAACACTCAATAAAATAGGTATAGAAAGAAAATGCCACAACATAATAAAGGCCATATATGACAAACCATCATCTAAAATTATACTAAAAAACTAAAAACTTTTCCTCTAAAATCAGGAACAAAACAAGGGTGCTCACTCTCTCCACTCCAATTCAACATTTTGCTGGAAGTTCTAGCCAAAGAGGTCAGACAACAAATGATACAAAAGGCATTCATATCAGGAAAGAAAAAATAAAAGCTTCACTTTTTTCAGATAACATCATCATGTATATAGAAAACCCCAAAGACTCCAGAGATAGGCTATTAGAAACAATAAACCAATACAGTAAGGTTGCAGGATACAAAATTAATGTACAGAAGTCTATTGCTTTCTTATATGCCAACAATAAAACTTTAGAAAAAGAACTAAAAAAAATAATCCCTTTTACAGCTGTAACAACAACAACAACAACAACAAAATACCTAAGAATAAACATAACAAAGAATGTAAAGGACCTATATAATGAAAACTACAAAGCATTTTTAAAGAAAATTGAAAAAAACAATGAAATGGAAAAATATTGCTTGTTCATGAATAGGAAGAATAAATATAGTTAAAATGGCCATATTACCCAAAGCAATATATAAATTTAATTCAATTCCTATCAAAATTCCAAAGTCATTTTTTTAAAGAAATGAAACAAAAAATTATCAGGTTTATATAGAACCATAAAAAATCCCAAATAACCAAAGTAATCCTAAGGGAAAAATAGAAAGCTGGAGGCATTACAATACCTGACTTCAAATTACACTACTGAGCCATGATAATCAAAACAGCATGGTACTGGCAGAAAAATAAACACACAGACCAACAAAATATAATAGAGAGCCCAGAAATAAAACCACATATATACGGTCAAATCATCTTTGATAAAGGAGCCAAAATCAATGGAGAAAAGAAAGCCTCTTCAATAAATGGTACTGGGAATATTGGAGAGCCACATACAAAAAAATAAAACTTGATTACAGTTTGTCTCCTTGCACAAAAGTTAATTCAAAATTGATCAAAGAGCTAAATATAAGACCCGAAACAATAAATTACATAGAAGAAAACATAGGTACTAAATTCATGGACCTTGGCAGTAGAGAACATTTTATGAATTTGACTCCAAAGGCAAGAGAAGTGAAGGTAAAAATGAACGGGACTACATCAGACTAAGAAGCTTTTGCACAGCAAAATAAACTGACAACAAACAGACAGCTAACTAAATGTGAGATGAAATTTCCAAACAACAGTTCAGATAAGGGACTAATATCCAAAATATATAAAGAACTCATAAAACTGATAAACAATCTAATAATAAAATGGGAAGAGGACATGAACAGACACTTCTCCCAAGAAGAAATACAAATGGCCAATAGATATATGAAAAAATGCTCATCTTCACTAGCTATTAGAGAAATGCAAATCAAAACTACAATGAGATACCATCTCACGCCTGTTAGATTAGCTATTATCAACAAGACAGGTAATAAGTGTTGGAGAGGCTGTGGAGAAAGAGGAACCCTCATTCACTGTTGGTAGGAATGTAAATTAGTACAACCATTATGAAAGAAAGTATGGTGGTTTCTAAAAGAATTAAGAACTACCATATGACCCAGCAATCTTTCTACTGCATATATATCCCAAAACTTGAAAACACTGGCACATAAAGACACATTCACCCCCATGTTTATTACAGCATTATTCACAGTGGCCAAGACATGGAAACAGCCAAAATGCCCTTCAATAGAGGATTAGATAAAGAAGATGTGGTACATCCATACAATGAAATACTATTCAACCATAAGAAACGATGACATAATATTATTTATGACAACATGGGTTGACCTTGATAACATTATACTGAAAGAAATAAGTGAATCAGAAAAAGCTAAGAACTGTATGATTCCATACATAGGTAGGACACAAAATTGAGACTCATGGAGATAAATAGGAGTGCAGTGGTTATGAAGGAAAGGGGAAAAAGAGGAAATGGACTGGGATAGCGGTGAGGGAGAGACATAAAGAGGGACAAATAGAAGGTGACAGAGGATGATTTGACTTTTGGTAATGGGTATACAACATAATTGATTGTCCAAGTGATGTGGAGACGTTTGCCCAAAATCTATGTACTCTAGTTGACTACTGTCACCCTATTAAATTTAATCGTCTAAATAAAAAAGAAAGAAAGAAAGAAGAAAGTTAAATCAATACTTTGTAAACATTTCTATTTGTTAACTTGGGCAAGTGAAATAACCTTGCTGAGACTTGATTCTTTTTTCCAGCTTGTAAAATATACATTTGAATTTTATGTCTTGGTAGCTTTTAACTAAAATAATTAAGTAATAAAAATCTATATTACTTTAATATAAATTATTAACTCAAAATAATAAACATTTTTATATTCAAAGAGTAATCAAAATCAAAAAAGAGAATGACATGCCATTATCTCTGGCATTAAAATAAAGAGTAACCCATTTGAATATCAGATTTTGTCCTCATATTTAATTGAATATGTTGATTTAGAACTGTAAAGTTTATTTAAAAATGAGAAAATTCTGAATTAATATAAGAGAAACTGTATAATAATATGATTTCAAAAAGGTGGTAATTGATCTTAGTACCGAATATTGAGGTATTTTCATCCAATACTAATTTCTGTGATTTGTTTCTTGAGAAGTTCAACTAATAATAAGTTATATTCACACAGAGATACTTTGTACACAGACAGCAGGCATACCATTTAAAACACAAAATTAAAGTATATATATTATTACCAACATGTTCCTAAGTATTTCTTTGCCTAAGAGAAATTTTTAAATTGAAGCATTAATCAGAACTCTATTAGACTTGTAACTTATGGATTTAGAGAATAGTTTTCCTACCCAGTTATTAAATCAGATGTCCATGGAAACTACTGTGCTTTAATACCCATGATATTTTATTTATTAATATAATCTGCATAATCAAAATAACTTAATCATGTTGCTTTCTGCGTATTGATTTTCTCTGGAAACACTGCAAAACTTCATAATCATAATTTTCAGATTTTGAGGCAAACTTTTATCTCTTCCTATACTGGGAATTTTGTTATCTATGGTATAAGCTCTTCCCAAAACAAAGATCCTCACACTTTTATGTAGTATTTATTTTTTCTGCCACTTAAAGTTTGCATTTGTTATTAAATAGTTTTGATTGAATAAGCCCATAACTTATATTCTTTAAGAGTACTTAAAATCTTGGTACAGGAATACATATATAGTTTTAACATTATTTCCTAGCTTAGGGGGAAAAAAAAAAAACACTAGATATTTAACCCAGATCAGCCAAAGCAAACTTAGCCTCACCAATTGGAGCAGAGTCTCTATCCAAGGAATATTCAACTTCCTACCCACAGGACTGTGAGCTAATAAATGTCATTGTTTTAAAACATTACATTTGTGGTAATTTTTTACTTAGCAACAGACAACTAAAAACCTGCCTGTTAACTAAGAAGTGTTATATAAATATAACAAAGTATTTTAGTTTGTGGATTATTAATGAATCAAGTATTTTTCTTTAACTCAATGGAATTTTAAAAATGAAATAAAACAAAGGCCCTGGCCGGCTGGCTCAGTGGCAGAGCGTCGGCCTGGCGTGCAGAAGTCCCGGGCTTGATTCCTGGCCAGGGCACACAGGAGAAGCGCCCATCTGCTTCTCCACCCCTCCCCCTCTCCTTCCTCTCTGTCTCTCTCTTCCCCTCCCGCAGCCAAGGCTCCACTGGAGCAAAGATGGCCCCGGGCACTGGGGATGGCTCCTTGGCCTCTGCCCCAGGTGCTAGAGTGGCTCTGGTCGCAACAGAGCGACGCCCCGGAAGGGCAGAGCATCGCCCCCTGGTGGGCAGAGCATCGTCCCTGGTGGGTGTGCTGGGTGGATCCCGGTCGGGCGCATGCAGGATTCTGTCTGACTGTCTCTCCCCGTTTTCAGCTTCAGAAAAAAATTTTAAAAAGAAAAACAATAATAAAATTAATAAAAAAATGAAATAAAACATTGTAATATTATTTGGATTGTATTGTTTTGATATCTGTAGTTTTGCATTTTTACTATGTTATAATTCATAGGGAAGAATTAATCATTTTATTATTCTGTCTTACGAATTTTGACAAACGCATACTGTCATGTAACCACCACCACCACAATTAAGACATAGAACAGTTCTATAACTTTAAAGTTCTCTTGGACTTACTTTATTCACTACTTTCTCTTAGCTCCAGACTGAAAACTACTGATGTGTTTGTTCTGCTTTTTTAGAATGTCATCCAAATGAAATTATATAGTATAAAGCCTGAGTCTAGCTTCTCTCAATTTGCAGTATGTATTTGAGGTTCACCTATTTTATGTGTATTACTTGTTCATTAGTTTTATTGCATTGTCTGGATACACCAGTTTATTTATCCATTTACTCCCTGGAGGACATTTGGGTTATTTCCAGTTTTGGTGACTATGAATAAAGATTCTATACAAATATTTGGATTTTTATATGTAAACAAGTTTTTATTTCTCATGGCCAAGTACATACAAGTACAATTGCTGAATGTATGGTATGTTTTCTTTTGTAAGAAATTAGCAAATTCTTTTACAAAAAGAGTTATGTCAGTTTGAATTCTCAACAGTAATGTAGAAGTCTTGTTGCTATGATACCTTATCAGTATTTTACCTGATCTTCTTTTTAACATTTTAGCCTATTTTTAAAATGTTTTATTACTGAGTATTTAGAGTCCTTGATATATTATGGATATGTTTGTTAGTTATCTCATTTTCAATTACTCTGTAGCTTGTCTTCTCACTCTCTTAACGGTGTCTTTCATAAATCATAACTTTTAAATTTTGAAAAAATTCTATTTGTCCTTTTCCTTTTATGGAATTATATTCTTATTGTACCTAAGAAATCTTTACTTAATTCAAAGTCATAAAGATTCTCTTCTATGTTTTCTCTCACCAGGTTTATAGTTTTAGTATTTAGAGTTAGGTCTGTGATCAATTTTGAGGGGTTTTTTTTTTTCCCATTACATGATGTATGAATCAAAGTTCAATTTTATGTATTCATTTCTAATTGATCAAGACTATTGAAGGAGCTATTATTTCTTCATTGATGTGCCTCTGCACCATTTTCTCTTCATTTTTAATTTTAATTGAATTTATTGGGGTGACATTGGTTAATAAAATTACATAGGCTGCCCTGGCCGGTTGGCTCAGCGGTAGAGCGTCGGCCTAGCATGCGGAGGACCCGGGTTTGATTCCCGGCCAGGGCACATAGGAGAAGCGCCCATTTGCTTCTCCACCCCTCCGTCGCACTTTCCTCTCTGTCTCTCTCTTCCCCTCCCGCAGCCAAGGCTCCATTGGAGCCAAGATGGCCCGGGCGCTGGGCATGGCTCTGTGGCCTCTGCCTCAGGCGCTAGAGTGGCTCTGGTCGCAATATGGCAATGCCCAGGATGGGCAGAGCATCACCCCCTGGGGGGCAGAGCACCGCCCCTGGTGGGCGTGCCGGGTGGATCCCGGTCGGGCGCATGTGGGAGTCTGTCTGACTGTCTCTCCGTTTCCAGCTTCAGAAAAATGAAAAAAAAAAAAATTACATAGGCTTCAGCTATACAATTCTATACTACAGCATCTCTATATTGTACTGTGTGTTCACCATCCCAAGTCGGGTCTCCTGTGATCACTGATTCCCCTTTACCCTCTTCTACCTACCCCACACCTCCTTTGCTCTTGTAATCCCCATATTGTTGTCTGTGTCTAAGATGCGTTTGATTGTTTGTTTGTTAGTTTTTGCTTAATCGCTTCATCATTTTTTTATCTAGTCTCCCCAACCTGCATCATTTTCAAATATCAATTGACTTATATGCATATAAGTCATATGCAGGTCAATTTCTGAACAGTGCAGGATTTAATTGGTGTCTCTGTGTCTTATCTGTTGCAAACACTATCATGCCAGGTTAACTGAGATTTATAGTAATTCTTGAGGACAAGTAGTGAGTGTTTTCTAACTTGGGTCTTCTTTTTCAAAACTGTTTTGGCTATTTTATTTATTTTACCTATCCATGGAAATCTTAGACTCAATTTATGAACATCTATCTAATATTGCTTCTAGGATTTCTTTAGACACATTTTAATTTGTTTCATCATTTTTGGTAGTTTTCAGCTTACAGATTTTGCATGTATTATGATATATATATGTAACTATTTCATGGTTTTGATGCTAGTATAAGTGGTACTTTTTAATTTTCACTTTCCAAGATTTTTTATAGTATATAGAAATATAATTTATTTTGCATATTAATTTTTATATCTTGCAGCCTTGTTAAATTCACTTATAAGTTTAGGATCTTTTAAAACATTTTTAAGATTCCTTCATTATAGCTTTTATATTTATGTCATCTGAAGATAAAGATACTTTTATTACTTCCCTTTCAACCTTTGGACCCTTTAATTATTATATGTTTTTTTCCCTTATTCTACTACTTGAGACTTTCAACAAAGTGTTGACTAGGACTGATAAAAGTGAACAACCTTATATGTGCCAAATTTTTGGAAGAAAGCATTCAGTTTTTTTTTCTCTTCAGTAAGAAGGAAGGCAAAGAGACAGACTCCCGTTTGCACCTTGACCAAGATCCACCCGGTAAGCCCACTAGGGGGAAATGCTCTACCCATCTGGGATCTTGCTCTCATATCAGCAACTGAGCCCTTCTTATCCCTGAGGCAGAGGCCATGGAACCATCCTCAGTGATGGAGACCAACTCCCTTCAATCAAGCTATGCCTGAAGGAAGAGTGGAGAAGAGAGAGAGAAAAAAAAGAGAGAGAGAAAGAAGCAAGAAAGAGGAGTGGAGAAACAGATGGACACTTCTCCTGTGTGCCCTATCTGGAAAACAAACCAGGGACATCCACATGCTGGGCTGTATGCTCCACTGAGCCAATGTGCCATGGCCAAGATTCAGTTTTTCACTCTTATGCATTGTGTGATTCATAAGACTTTAGTAGCTCCTGTGTGTGTGTGTGTGTGTGTGTGTGTGTGTGTGTGTGTGTGTGACAAAGACAGCTAGAGACAGAGAGACAGATAAGAACAGACAGGAAAAGAGAGATATGAGAGTCTTCATTGCTTCACCTTCAGTTCATTGATTATTTTCTCATATGTGACTTAACCAGGGGGCTACAGCAGAGCCAGTCACCTCTTGTTCAAGCCAGAGACCTTGGGCTTTAAACCAGTGACCATGGGTTCATATCTATGATCCCATGCACAAGCCAGTGAACCCACACTTAACCTGGTGATCCCCTGCTTAAGCTGGATAAGCCCATGCTCAAGCCAGCGACCTTGAGGTTTTAAACAATTTTATTTATTTTTTTAAAGATTTTTATTTATTCATTATAGAGAAGAGAGAGAGAAAGAGAGAGAGAGAGAGAGAGAGAGAGAGAGAGAAGTGGGGAGGAGCAGGAAGCATCAACTCCCATATGTGCCTTGACCAGGCAAGCCCAGGATTTTGAACTGGCAACCTCAGAGTTTCCAGGTTGATGCTTTATCTACTGCACCACCACAGGTCAGGCCAGCGACCTTGGGGTTTTAAACCTGGGTCCCCTTCATCCTATTCCAACATTCCACAGTGCCACTGCCTGGTCAGGAATAGTAGATGCTTTAGTGGACGTTATTCCTAATTTTGCTGGGCGTGTTTTTCATGCTTTTCTTTTCATTTATTGAGATCATTATATGGCTATTATTTTTTAGTATTTACTTATTGTAATTTCTTAGATTGATTTTCTAGTGGTGAACCATCTTGGCATTCCTGGAGCAACTTTATTTTGTTTTTATTATTCTCCTTTATACATCTTACCGTATTCAATTTGGTAATATTTTGTGAAGAATACTTGTGTTGGACCTGGCTGGGTAGCTCAGTGGATCATACATTGGCCCAGAATTTGGATGTCCTGGGTTTGATCCCTGTTCATGACACACAGGAGAAGTGACCATCTGCTTTTCTTCTCCTCCCTCTGACCCTTCTCTCTTTTTCCCCCTCTCCAAGTCCATGACTTGATTGGTTTGAGCATCAGCCCCAGGCACTGACAATAGCTTGGTTGATTCGAGCATTGGCCCCAGACAGGGGTTGCTGGGTAGATCCTGGTGGGGTACATGCAGGAATCTGCTTCTCTATTGCCCCTCCTCTCACTTAAGAAAAAAAAAAAAAAGAAAGAAAAGAGTGTCTGTGTTTGTGTTTATGAGACATATTGGTCTTTAATTAATGATGCTGGTAATGTCTTTGTTGTCAGTGTTATTTTGACTTGATAAAATGAATGTGGATATATTTATCTTTTTTGTTTCCTGGAAGCAATTTTGTGAAATTGCTCTTATTTCTTCCTTAAATGTTTAGGTAATTTTTAGAGCAATCAAGACCTTTAATATCCTTTTAAAGAAGGCTTTAATGACAAGCTTAATTTTATTAATTTAACTAATTTTAATTTGATCTAGAGCCATTCAGATTATTTCAATTTCAGTTAACTTTGATAGCTAGTTTCATGAAGGGAATTGGTCCAATTTATCTAAGTGTTCAAATCATAGGTTTCGTTTTTTCAAATATTTCTTTATCATTATTTTAATGACTGTTAGTTCTATAATGTCCAAATTCCAGATTTCCAGATTAGTAATCTGATATTTATTAGACTTAATAGTCTATTCAATAAGCCTTTCATAAATTGCCTGTGTATATTTTCTGTATTCCTTACCATATAATTGTTCTTAGAGTTTCTTTTTGTAGGTTATTTTTAATTCAATATGAACCCATATTCATATTGGAAAGTTGGATGCCCAGATAGTAAAATAATTTTTTCTAGATATTGGGAATTTCTTTTCTCTTCTTTCCTCATCAACTAGAGCAGTGGTTCTCAACCTGTGGGTCGCAACCCTGGCAGGGTTGCCTAAAGCCATCGGAAAATACATAATGCATATCAGGTATTTACATTCAAAATCATAACTGTAGCAAAATTACAGTTATGAAGTAGCCACCAAAATTATTTCTTGATTTGGGGTCACTGCAACATGAGGAACTGTATTGCAGGGTCACGGCATTAGAAAGGTTGAGAACCACTGAATTAGATATCAATTTTGTTGATTTTTTAAAGAACCACCCTTTATCTCATTTAAAATATTGTTTTTCTCCTTTGAATTTTATCAATTTCTGGTCTCATCTTCATTTCCTCTACTCATATTTCAAATGCATTTATTTATTTAATATTTTTTGCGTGTGATGTTGACATTTTTTCATTAAATGGTGAGATATAATCTTAAATCTTAGTTGACCTTTTTAACTAAACCCAATGGAATTATGTGTCTTAATTTCCAAGGCTAATTTTAAAAGATAATATGCTCTCAAACTGCTCTCTTTCTAATGTAGCTTAACACTGTAATACAATTACAATACCGTGAGAAAGATAAGGTCAAGAGCATGAGGTGCGCTGACAGTCCTCTGTAGGCCTCGAGGTAACAATATCATCTGTCAGACTGTGAATGGAAGGGATTATTTTAGACATAGTTTACATGTATGTTAAGTCCGCACACTTTGTCAAGCAAGTATAATATATCCCCATATGATCTATGTGAAACATGGCCTACAGAATCTACAGATAATTAGTGCTTATTATTGTTTCAAACCACTTTGCATTTGTTTTGCATAAATGTATACCTAATACATATAGAATGAATAGAGTTTGAAGAAGATTACTTTCTTTGTTTCCCATTTGATAAAATGTTACTGGTTGATATATGGTGTTCAGTCAAGTAGGCGTTTCTAGATCAGAGTTTTATTCTACCTGAGTTCCAGCTTTATATATTTGTTCTGCAATGAATATGTCTACTTTTACATTTGACAGCTTAAAATTAAATTCTAAAATTTAATTCAATATAATTATCCATATATCTGCCATTTTTTTCAGTCCAGAATTTCCACTGTCATAATAACCAGAAACAATTATTTTAATTTGTTCCTGTTCTAAAGAACTCTCAGGTACAAAGGCCAATTAAATGGATTCTAAAACTACAAATGTATCAAGTTTTACCCTTCCTTTTCATTACAATGGCAATTGTATAGTGTCAGGCCTTCAATATCTCTTGTACAGATTTTATTATAGTTCGGTCTTGCCTCTTTGGCTTTAACTTGGGTTTCCCCTCTCAGTTCATACCTCAGTCAGAGCCAGAGTCAGAGTCAGAAGAGTCCTGTGGCACACATTTTATCATGCTACTACTTTTGTTAATTTTTTTTGGCAGAGACAGAGTCAGAGAGAGGGACAGATAGGGACAGACAGACAGGAAGGGAGAGAGATAATGAGAAACATCAGTTCTTTGTTGCAGCCCCTTAGTTGTTCATTGATTGATTTCTCATATATGCCTTGACGGGGCGGGGGGGGCTACAGCAGACCAAGTAACCCCTTGCTCGAGTCAGTGACCTTGGGCTCAAGCTGTTGAGCCTTGCTCAAACCAGATGAGCCCACACTCTAGCTGGCGAACTCAGATTCTCGAACCTGGGTCCTCCACATTCCAGTCTGATGCTCTATCCACTGCACCACCATCTGTTCAGGCTGTTAAACTTCTTTATAGTGTTCTTAATATCTACAAAGGACGTTCCAAAGCTCTTTGCTTTAAAAACAAACAGACAGATTAAACCTAAACAGAATCTTTAGTCTCTTCTGATTTCTTCTCTACACCTACAAAGTCAGGGGAGTTCTTAATTTGTGTACCCAAATACAAAGCAAGCTTCTGATGTCAAAGATTATTTCTTTTTCCCCAAACTTGATTATTTTTGGTGAGTGCTTGCTGATTTCAAGATGCCAGTTTTTTTTATTAATTTTTAAATGACATACTAAATAATATAATTTACCTGAGAGAGTTAACACTTTTTAAAATTTGTATAATATAAAATTACATTTTGATTTTATTTCTAAGTTAATTGATGTTGTCTAAGCAATTATGCAGATTCTCATGAAGTGGAAGTACAATTCAGACTGCCATAACAAAGTATCATAAGCTGGGTGGCTTAAACAACAGAAGTTTATTTTTTCACAAGTCTAGAGGCTAGAAGTCCTACATCAAGGCTCTAGTTGTTTCCAATTTGGGTGAGGGCTCTCTTCTTTGCTTGTCCAGGGCCATCTTTTCCCCATGCCCTCATCTGGTCTTTCTTGAGCTCTCTTGTGTCTCCTCTTATAAGTGCTCTAGTTCTTTCATATCAAGATACCACACTTATGACTTTATTTAACCTTAATTATTTTCTTAGAGGTCTTACATCCAAATATAGTCACTCTTGGGGATAGAGCTTAAGCATATGAATTTTGAGCATAAACAAGCATCCATCCACTCTGACCTGACCTGTGGTGGTACAGTGGATAAAGCACCAACTTCGAATGCTAAGGTCACTACTTTGAAATCCCAGGCCTTCTTACTCTCCAGGCAGAGGCAGCAGCAACCCCATAGCTGAATCATCAGGCTGCAAATTCAGGAAGGAGAGACTAGGAGAGAGGCTCCAGGAAAACAGACTCTCTCATTGTCGGAGCCTGCAAATGCTAATGAGCCTCGACTGCCAACGAGACTGAAGCCTAATATATGATATCGCCATAGAGAATTATCAACTGCAAATCTCTACCTAAGCATGCCACAGGGGCAGAGCCTGGGGTACAGAGTCACTGACCAGGAAGAAGGAGAGGGAAGAAAGAGCAAGAAGATAGCCTCTCAAAATCAAGAAAAATCCACAGACTTTACAACCTTTTCCATTTCTTTTGTTTGTTTGTTTGTTTCATCTTCTTGTCTTGATTATTTTCTTTTTCTTCCACCCTGGTTGTTTTATTCTCTGCCCATCTTATTCTTTCCTCTTCTTGAACTACACTACCCATAAGTGTTACATTTCCCATTTTCTTTCTTTTCTTCTTCCTTTCTCTCTATGAGGGTTGACACCAAAACCCTTAACTCTCTCTCTCTCTCTCTCTTTGTTCTTTTTTCTTCATTTTGTTTTTTCATCTTTCTTGTTTTCTCCCTCTGTATTAGTTTCATCTTTTCTCCTTTACTTTTCCTCTCATTCAAACCTCAATCATGAACAAATTATTTTATTTAGGACTCAAATTTTTTCATTGTGGCACTTTGGGTACTTTTTACTTCACTTTTTAACTAATTAGCATTCCTCCCAACCCTGGCTCTCCATTCTATCTAGTATTTGCTACACTTAATACAATAGTAATTTTTAATTTTTTTTTCCTTTTTCCAGTTTTCCTCTTATCCCTCTCATCATATCTCTTAGTCGACCATCATTTACAAACAAATCATTTTATTCTTGACTCAATTTTTTTCCTTTTTTGCATTTTGTGGGTCCCTTCCTTCTTTTTCACTCCTTTATCACTTCTCCCCAAATCAGGCCCACCACTATAGGTAATTTTTGTTCCATTTAGCACAATATAATTCACAGTTCATCACATTTTTTCTCAAGGAGGAGGGGAGAAAAGAGGAGAAAAAAAGGGAGGAAAAATAATTTTTTTAATTTTTCCTTTTTTTACCTTTTTATTCTTTATTAATTCTCATTAGTATTATAAACAAAACCACTCTCAGATGCCATTAAGGAAAAGGAAATTGAATATCATGGATACAAAAGACAGAGATGTAACACCGATAGATGAGGAAAAATCTATGGAGAAAATATTTAATATATTGGAAACCTTGGAGCTAAATGACAGAGAATTTAAAATAAAAATCTTAAAAATACTCAGAGATATACAAGAAAACACAGAAAGGCAATTTAGGGAGTTATTTAGAAAACAGCTCAACAAACACAAAGAATATATTACTAAGGAAATTGAAACTATAAAAACAAATCAAACAGAAATGAAAAACTCAATTCATGAACTGAAAAATGAGGTAACAAGCTTAGCTATTAGAACAGGCCAGATAGAAGGTACGATTAGTGAAATAGAAGACAAGCAACTTGAGGCACAACAGAGAGAAGAAGAAAGAGACTCAAAAATTAAAAAATGAGAAAGCCCTACAGGAATTGTCTGACTCCATCAAAAAGAATAACATAAGAATAATAAGTATATCAGAGGGAAAAGAGAGAGAAAATGGAATGGAAAACCTATTTAAACAAATAATAGATGAGAACTTCCCAAGCCTGTAGAAAGAACTAAAGCCTCAAATTCAAGAAATAAACAGAGCACCAAGTTTTCTTAACCCCAACAAACCTACTCCAAGGCACATCATAATGAAATTGGCACAAACCAATGACAAAGAAAAAATTCTCAAGGAAGCCAGGGAAAAGAAGAATACAACATATAAAGGAAGGCCTATTAGATTATCATTGGATTTCTCAGCAGAGACTCTATAAACTAGAAGAGACTGGACCCCATTATTTAAAATCCTGAAAGTGAAGAACTTTCAGCCAAGAATACTATACCCATCAAAGCTATCCTTCAAATAAGAAGGAGAAATAAGAACATTCACAGATACAGTAAAGATGAGGAAATTTATCATCAGAAAACCCCCACTCCAGGAATTACTAAAGGGGATTTTCCAACCAGATACAAAGAACAAAACAAAACAAAACCACAAGTATAAGCTCCACCAAGAACACAATAAAACCAAATTTAAACTGTGACAACAAAACCAAAAAAGGGGGGGGGGGAGAAGACAGAGATTAACAGTAGCAAAGGACAATGAAATGCAGAAGCACTCATAAGATAGTGTTCTATAATGAACATGGTAGGTATGCTTATCATTACTTAATGGTAACTGCCCTTGAAAAAACCACCACAGAAGCACATGAGATAAAAAAGGTAACAACAGAGAAAGAAGTATGGAATATAAGCAAACAAAAACAAATGATAGAAAAACAAAAGAGAAGAATCAAAGAAGATATAAAACTAAAATAAAGTAATTTATAAAATGGCAATAAGGAACCCACAAGTGTTAATAACTACACTAAATGTAAATGGATTAAACTCACCAGTAAAAAGACACAGAGTAGCAGAATGGATTAAAAAAGAAAATCCAACTGTATGCTGCCTACAAGAAACACATCTAAGCAACAAGAATAAAAACAAATTCAAAGTGAAAGGCTGGAAAACAATACTTCAAACAAATAACATCCAAATAAAAGCAGGTGTAGCAATACTCATACGTAATAATAGTCTACAAGACAGCAAAAGTACTCAGAGACAAAAATGGTCATTTCATAATGATTAAGGGGACACTGAATCCAGAAGACATAATAATTCTTAATATATATGCACCAAACCAAGGAGCACCAAAATATATAACACAGCTATTTATTGACCTTAAAACAAAAACTGACAAAAATACAATCATACTTGGAGACCTCAATACACCGCTGATGGCTCTAGATTGTTCATCTAAACACAAAATCAATAAAGGTTTATTGGCCTTAAACAAAGCACTAGACAACTTGGATATGATAGACATCTATAGGACATTTCATCCCAAAGCGACGGAGTATACACACTAGAGTATACATCTAGTGTGCATGGAACATTCCCAAGAATTGATCATATTTGGGCCACAAAAATAACATCAGCAAATTCAGAAAAATCAAAATTTTACCAAGCATTTTCTGATCATAAAGCCTTAGTACTAAAATTTAACTGCAAAAAAGAGATTAAAAAACCCACAAAAATGTGAAAACTAAACAACATACTTTAAAAAAATGAATGAGTTAAAGAAGAAATAAGTGCAGAGATCAAAAGATATATATAGACAAATGAAAATGAAAATACGACATATCAGAATCTCTGGGATGTAGCAAAAGCAGTAATAAGAGGGAAGTTCATATCACTTCAGGCCTACATGAAAAAACAAGAGAGAGCCCAAGTGAACCACTTAACTTCACACCTTAAAAAACTAGAAAAAGAAGACCAAAGACAAACCAAAACCAGTCAAAGAAAGAAGAAAATAAAAATCAGAGCAGAAATAAATGAAATAGAGAACAGAAAAACTATAGAAAAAATTAATAGAACAAGGAGCTGGTTCTTTGAAAAGATCAACAAAATTGACAAACCCTTGGCAAGACTCATCAAGGAAAAAAGAGAAAGGACTCATATAAACAAAATCCAAAATGAAAGAGGAGAAATCACCACAGACATCATAGATATAAAAAGAATTATTGTAGAATACTATGAAAAACTATATGCCACTAAATTCAATAATTTAGAAGAAATGGATAAATTCCTCGAATAATAAAACCTTCTTAGACTGAGTCAAGAAGAAGCAGAAACCCAAAACAGACCAATTAGCAGGGAAGAAATAGAAAATACTATTAAAAACCTACCCAAAAATAAAAGTCCAGGCCTAGATGGTTATACTAGTGAATTCTATCAAACATTCAAAGAAGACTTGGTGCTTATTCCACTCAAAGTCTTCCAAAAAATTGAAGAAGAAACAATACTTCCAAACACATTTTATGAGGCCAACATAACCCTCATACTGAAACCTGGCAAGGACGGCACAAAAAATGAAAACTACAGACAAATATCTCTAATGAATACAGATGCTAAAATACTAAACAAAATACTAGCAAATCAAATACAACAACATATTAAAAAAATAATACATCATGATCAAGTGAGATTCATTCCAGAATCTCAAGGATGGTTCAACATACGTAAAACAGTTAACGTAATACACCATATCAACAAAACAAAGAACAAAAACCACATGATCTTATCAATAGATGCAGAAAAGGCATTCGATAAAATACAACACAACTTTATATTTAAGACACTCAACAAAATGGGTATAGAAGGAAAATATCTCAACATGATAAAGGCCATATATGATGAACCATCAGCTAACATCATATTAAATGGCATAAAACTGACAGTTTTCCCCCTTAAATCAGGAACAAGGCAGGGTTGTTCACTCTCTCCACTCTTATTTATCATGGTGCTAGAAGTTCTAGCCATAGCAATCAGACAAAATAAAAAAATAAAGGCATCCATATTGGGAAAGAAGAAGTAAAGGTATCACTTTGTGCAGTTGATATGATCCTATACATTGAAAACCCCAAAGACTCTTCAAAAATATTACTAGAAACAATAAGCCAATACAGTAAGGTTGCAGGATACAAAATTAATATACAAAAGTCTATAGCCTTTCTATATTCCAACAATAAAACATTAGAAAACAAACTCAAAAAAATAATCCCCTTCACGATTGCAACAACAACAAAAAAATACCTAGAAATAAACATAACAAAGAATGTAAAGGACCTATATAACAAAAACTACAAAACATTGTTAAGGGAAATCAAAAAAGATACAATGAGATGGAAAAATATTTCTTGTTCATGGATAGAAAAATAAATATAATCAAAATGTCCATATTACCGAAAGCAATATACAAATTTAGTGCAATTCCCATCAAAATTCCAATGACATTTTTTTTTACAGGGACAGAGAGAGAGAGTCAGAGAGAGGGATAGATAGGGGGAGACAGACAGGAATGGAGAGAGATGAGAAGCATCAATCATCAGTTTTTCTTTGTGACACCTTAGTTATTCATTGATTGCTTTCTCATATGTCCCTTGACCGGGGGCCTTCAGTAAACCAAGTAACTCCTTGCTGGAGCCAGTGGCCTTGGGTCCAAGCTGGTGAGACTTTTGCTCAAGCCAGATGAGCCCGTGCTCAAGCTGGCAACCTTGGGGTCTCGAACCTGGGTCCTTCTGCATCCCAGTCCGATGCTCTGTCCACTGTGCCACCGCCTGGTCAGGCTCCAATGATATTTTTTAAAGAAATGAAACAAAAATCAACAGATTTATATGGAACTATAAAAAACCCTGAAAATAGCCAAAGCAATCCTAAAGAAAAAGAATGAAGCTGGGGGCATTACAATACCTGACTTCAAAGTATATTATAAAGCCACGATAATCAAAATAGCATGGTATTGGCAGAAAAGTAGACACTCAGACCAATGGAATGAAATAGAAAGTCCAGAAATAAAACCACATATATATGGTCAAATAACTTTTGATAAAGGGGCCAATAACACACAATGGAGAAAAGAAAGCCTCTTCAACAAATGGTGCTGGGAAAACTGGAAAGCCACATGTCTCCTTGTACTAAAATTAATTCAAAATGGATCAAAGACCTAATTATAAGACCTGAAACAATAAAGTACATAGAAGAAAACATAGGTACTAAACTTATGGACCTTGGTTTTAAAGAGCATTTTATGAATTTGACTCCAAAGGCAAGGGAAGTGAAGACAAAAATAAATGAATGGGACTACATTAGACTAAGAAGCTTTTGCTCAGCAAGAGAAACTGACAACAAAATAAACAGAAAGCCAACTAAATGGGAAATATTTTCAAACAACAGCTCAGATAAGGGCCTAATATCCAAAATTTACAAAGAACTCATAAAACTCAACAACAAGCAAACAATCAATTCAATAAAAAAATGGGAAGAGAACATGAATAGACACTTCTCCCAGGAAGAAATACAAATGGCCAACAGATATATGAAGAGATGCTCATCTTCATTAGTTATTAGAGAAATGCAAATCAAAACTGCAATGAAATACCACCTCACACCTGTTAGATTATCTGTTATCAACAAGACAGGTAATAGCAAATGTTGGAGAGGCTGTGGAGAGAAAGGAACCCTCATTCACTTTTGGTAGAAATGTAAAGTAGTACAACCATTATGGAAGAAAGTGTGGTGGTTTCTCAAAAAACTGAAAATAGAACTACGTTATGACCCTGGAATCCTCTACTGGGTATATACCCTGAAACTCAGAGTCATTGATATGTAAAGATACATGCAGCCCCATATCATTGCAGCATTGTTCACAGTGGCCAAGACATGGAAACAACCAAAAAGCCCCTCAATAGACAACTGGATAAAAAAGATGTGGTACATATACAGTATGGAATACTACTCAGCCATAAGAAATGATGACATCGGATCATTTACAACAAAATGTTGGGACCTTGATTACATTATACGAAGTGAAATAAGTAAATCAGAAAAAACTAAGAACTACATGATTCCATACATAGCTGGGACATAAAAACGAGACTAAGAGACATGGACAAGAGTGTGGTGGTTATGGGGGTGGCGGGGAGGGGGAGAGGAAGGGACACAAAGAAAACTAGATATAAGGTGACAGAGGAAAATTTGACTTTCGGTGATGGGTATGCAACATAATTGAATGACAGGATAACCTGGACATATTTTCTTTGAACATATGTACCCTGATTTATTGATGTCACCCTATTAAAATTAATAAAAATTAAAAAAAGAAATCCCAGGCTTGCCTGGTCAAGGCAGACATGAAAAGCAATGAGTTGATGCTTCCCACTCCTCCTTCCCCCTTCTCCCCTGCCTTCTCTCCCTCTCTTGATTCTCTCTAAAATCAATAAATAAAATCTTTAAAAAAACAATTAAAAAGACCAATTTACTCTGTAAAACAGATCTTAAAAATTTTTTTACTTGTGACTAGAAAGATTATTATTATAAATTTCTTCTTTCTTTGTATCAATCTGATTCCTACTGCTAAAGACCTTGCTTTCACTTCATCTTTAAAAAAAAAATTATTGTAGCAGAATCCAGTGCACCAACTGTGTGAGTGTTTGAATAGACTTTTTTGGATTGCCCAAAACACCAGAGCAATTATATTCTTTATGTAAAGGATTTTGAAATGTACCCAATGTTTGTCTTTATGTATGATAGTCTACAAAACTACTTAAAGCCTTTTCTGTTATCTAAAATTATGTGTTTATTACATACTGAATAGGCTTATGTACCATGCCAAATCTCAGAGGTTATATTCTAGCATTTAAAGAAAATAGTTCTTGAACTCAATAGTACATACTTCTTTCCAATAATTATAACTCTATCCATTTGTCTTTCAATATCTATCATATTACACATGGTATTTAAGAGGACTGAATGCTACAATCATTTGAATATAAGTTAGTTTTGGAATACAAGTTAATATTAGTAGTTTATGGCATTTTTCTTTTTAAATTAAATCACCATCATATCCAAATAAAATGATATTTAAAAATTAGTGTTCTAGTCCTGCTTTAAAAAAATACATATGCATGTTCTTACATCTCTTTTATACTATGTCCTGATAAATTCAGTTTACTGTGATTTGACTTTTAAAAAAAAATTCCCTGGTAAATCTTGCAATGGGAATTACTTGAGTCAAAGAAGATTAGTTAAAATTTGCTTATTTTCTTTATGTAAATTACTTGAAACTCCAGAAATTATGTAAATTATTGGTTTAATAAAACATGTTATTGCCACTGGAACAAGTACTAACTGTGATCTTTCACTTTTGGATAAATTGGTGTCTGAACAAAAACCAAAATACATTATCTTTTCAAGTATCTACTTGTTCTTTTCTCTGAGTCCAGTTTTTCTATTTTGTTCATCCTGTAATTAAAACCATAGCACTTTATGTACATAAAATTTACTACTATATTAAAATACCATATAAACCTAGTTTTCAATTTTTTTTTACTATTTTTTTGCTTAAATAATGTTCAATTATAATAAGAATGGTAATAAAGTAAAAACTGTAGCAAAGGTTTATATGTCAAATGTATAATGTTGAACATGTTATTCTTTTCTACTGTTATTATAGAAATCTTAACAAATGTTTAGAATTCAAGTAGATTGTATCTGACTTGCTATTTTCAATTACTGGTCACTTAAAACAAGATAATGATAAATTATTTGTTATTTTTTGTTATACTAATGTATGAGATGCATTTTAATTCACTTTTCTTGGATAAATTTTAAATAATTTATGTATAAACTTATAAGTGTTGATATAAGTTGTTTTTTTTTTATATATAATTTTATTTTTTTAATGGGGTGACATCAATAAATCAGGATACATATATTCAAAGATAACAAGTCCAGGTTATCTTGTCGTTCAATTATGTTGCATACCCACCACCCAAAGTCAGATTGTCCTCTGTCACCTTCTATCTTGTTTTCTTTGTGCCCCTCCCCACCCCCTATCCCTCTCCCATTCCCCCCTCCCCCCCGTAACCACCACATTCTTGTCAATGTCTCTTAGTTTCAGTATTATGTCCCACCTACGTATGGAATAATACAGTTCCTGGTTTTTTCTGATTTACTTATTTCGCTTCGTATCATGTTATCAAGATCCCACCATTTTGCTGTAAATGTTCCGATGTCATCATTTCTTATGGCTGAGTAGTATTCCATAGTGTATATGTGCCACATCTTCTTTATCCAGTCATCTATTGATGGGCTTTTTGGTTGTTTCCATGTCCTGGCCACTGTGAACAATGCTGCAATAAACATGGGGCTGCATGTGTCTTTACGTATCAATGTTTCTGAGTTTTGGGGATATATACCCAGTAGAGGGATTGCTGGGTCATAAGGTAGTTCTATTTGCAGTTTTTTGAGGAACCACCATACTTTCTTCCATAATGGTTGTACTACTTTACATTCCCACCAACAGTGTATGAGGGTTCCTTTTTCTCCACAGCCTCTCCAACATTTACTATTACCTGACTTGCTAATAACAGCTAATCGAACAGGTGTGAGGTGGTATCTCATTGCCGTTTTGATTTGCATTTCTCTAATAGCTAAAGAAGATGAGCATCTTTTCATATATCTGTTGGCCATTTGTATTTCTTCCTGGGAGAAGTGTCTATTCATATCCTCTTCCCATTTTTTTATTGGATTGTTTGTTTGTTTGTTGTTGAGTTTGATGAGTTCTTTGTATATTTTGGATATTAGGCCCTTATCTGAGCTGTTGTTTGAAAATATCATTTCCCATTTAGTTGGCTTTCTGTTTATTTTGTTATCAGTTTCTCTTGCTGAGCAAAAACTTCTTAGTCTGATGTAGTCCCATTCATTAATTTTTGCCTTCACTTCTCTTGCCATTGGAGTCAAATTCATAAAATGCTCTTTAAAACCCAGGTCCATGAGTTGAGTACCTATGTCTTCTTCTATGTACTTAATTGTTTCAGGTCTTATGTTTAGATCTTTGATCCATTTTGAGTTAATTTTTGTACAGGGAGAGAGACTGTAGTCCAGTTTCATTCTTTTGCATGTGGCTTTCCAGTTTTCCCAGCACCATTTATTGAAGAGGCTTTCTTTTCTCCATTGTGTGTTGTTGGCCCCTTTATCAAAAATTATTTGACTATATATATGTGGTTTTATTTCTGGACTTTCTATTCTGTTCCATTGGTCTGAGTGTCTATTTTTCTGCCAATACCATGCTGTTTTGATTGTCGTGGCCCTATAATAGAGTTTGAAGTCAGGTATTGTTATGCCCCCAGCTTCATTCTTTTTCTTTAGGATTGCTTTGGCTATTCGGGGTTTTTTATAGTTCCATATAAATCTGATGATTTTTTGCTCTATTTCTTTAAAAAACGTCATTGGAAGTTTGATGCGAATTGCATTAAATTTGTATATTGCTTTGGGTAATACAGCCATCTTGATTATATTTATTCTTCCTAGCCAAGAACAAGGTATATTCTTCCATCTCATTATATCTTTTTCGATTTCCCTTAACAATGGTTTATAGTTTTCATTATATAAGTCCTTTACATTCTTTGTTATGTTTATTCCTAAGTATTTTATTTTTTTTGTTGCAATCGTGAAGGGGATTATTCTTTTGAGTTCCTTCTCAGTTGTTTCATTGTTGGCATATAGAAAGGCTATTGACTTCTGTATGTTAATTTTGTATCCTTCGACCTTACTGTATTGGCTTATTGTTTTTAGTAGTCTTTTTGTGGATTCTTTGGGATTTTCGATGTACAGGATCATATCATCTGCAAAAAGTGATACCTTTACTTCTTCTTTTCCGATATGGATGCCTTTTATTTCTTTGTCTTGTCTGATTGCTGTGGCGAGAACCTCTAGTACCACATTAAATAAGAGTGGAGAGAGTGGACAACCCTGTCTTGTTCCTGATTTAAGGGGGAAAGCCTTCAGTTTAGTGCCATTTAATATGATGTTAGCTGATGGTTTATCATATATGGCCTTTATCATGTTGAGATATTTTCCTTCTATACCCATTTTGTTGAGAGTCTTAAACATAAAATTGTGTTGTATTTTATTGAAAGCCTTTTCTGCATCTATTGATAAGATCATGTGGTTTTTGTTCTTTGTTTTGTTGATATGGTGTATTACATTAACCGTTTTACGTATGTTGAACCATCCTTGAGATTCTGGGATGAATCCCACTTGATCATGATGTATTAATTTTTTAATATGTTGTTGTATTCGATTTGCTAGTATTTTGTTTAGTATTTTAGCATCTGTATTCATTAGAGATATTGGTCTGTAGTTTTCTTTTTTTGTGCCATCCTTGCCTGGTTTTGGGATGAGGCTTATGTTGGCCTCATAAAATGTGTTTGGAAGTATTGCTTCTTCTTCAATTTTTTGGAAGACTTTGAGTAGAATAGGAACCAAGTCTTCTTTGAATGTTTGATAAAATTCGCTGGTATAGCCGTCAGGGCCTGCACTTTTATTTTTGGGGAGGTTTTTAATGGTTTTTTCTATTTCTTCTCTACTGATAGGTCTGTTTAGGCTTTCTGCTTCTTCTTGACTCAGTCTAGGAAGGTTGTATTTTTCTAGGAATTTATCCATTTCTTCTAGGTTGTTGAATTTAGTGGCATAAAGTTTTTCATAGTATTCTACAATAATTCTTTGTATATCTACAGTGTCCGTGGTGATTTCTCCTCTTTCATTTTGGATTTTGTTTATATGAGTTCTTTCTCTTTTTTCCTTGGTAAGTCTTGCCAAGGGTTTGTCAATTTTGTTGATCTTTTCAAAGAACCAGCTCCTTGTTCTATTAATTTTTTCTATAGTTTTTCTGTTCTCTAATTCATTTATTTCTGCTCTGATTTTTATTATTTGCTTTCTTCGGCTGGTTTTGGGTTGTCTTTGTTCTTCTTTTTCTAGTTCCTTAAGGTGGGAAGTTAAGTGGTTCACTTGGGCTCTCTCTTGTTTGTTCATATATGCCTGAAGCGATATGAACTTCCCTCTTATCACTGCTTTTGCTGCATCCCATAAATTCTGATATGTCGTATTGTCATTTTCATTAGTCTGTATATATCTTTTGATCTCTGCACTTATTTCTTCTTTGACCCATTCATTTTTTAAAAGTATGTTGTTTAGTTTCCACATTTTTGTGGGATTTTTTTCCTCTTTTTTGCAGTTGAATTCTAGTTTCAAGGCTTTATGATCAGAAAATATGCTTGGTACAACTTCAATTTTTCTGAATTTGCTGATGTTGTTTTTGTGGCCCAACATATGGTCAATTCTTGAGAAAGATCCATGTACACTGGAGAAAAATGTATACTCAGTCACTTTGGGATGAAATGTCCTGTAGATGTCTATCATATCCAGGTGCTCTAGTGTTTTGTTTAAGGCCACTATGTGTTTGTTGATTCTCTGTTTGGATGACCGATCTAGAGCCGTCAGCGGTGTATTGAGGTCTCCAAGTATGATTGTATTTTTGTCAGTTTTTGTTTTAAGATCAATAAGTAGCTGTCTTATATATTTTGGTGCTCCTTGGTTTGGTGCATATATATTAAGAATTGTTATGTCTTCTTGATTCAGTGTCCCCTTAGCCATTATGAAATGGCCATTTTTGTCTCTGAGTACTTTTCCTGTCTTGTAGTCAGCAGTATCCGATATGAGTATTGCTACACCTGCTTTTTTTTGGATGTTATTTGCTTGGAGTATTGTTTTCCAGCCTTTCACTTTGAATTTGTTTTTATCCTTGTTACTTAGATGAGTTTCCTGTAGGCAGCATACAGTTGGATTTTCTTTTTTAATCCATTCTGCTACTCTGTGCCTTTTTATTGGTGAGTTTAATCCGTTTACATTTAGTGTAATTATTGATACTTGTGAGTTCCCTATTGCCATTTTATATCTTGCTTTCTGTTAGTTTTGTGTCTTGTTTGATCCTTCTCTTTCGTTTTTCTATCTTTTGTTTTTATTTGGTTGTATTCCATACATCTTTCCTCTGTTGCTATCTTTTTTATCTCATGTGCTTCTGTGGTGGTTTTTTCAATGGTGGTTACCTTTGAGTAATGAAAAGGGTCCCTACCCTGTTCATTGTAGCGAACTATTTTGTGAGTACTTTTGCACTCCATCGTCCTTTGCTACTGTTAATCTCCATCTTCTCCCCCTCTTTCTTTTTGTTGTTGTCACAGTTTAAATTTGGTTTTATTGTGTTCTTCTTGGAGCTTTTACTTATGGCTCTGTTTTTTTTTGTTCTTTGTATCTGATTGGAGAACCCCCTTTAGTAATTCCTGGAGTGGGGGTTTTCTGATGATAAATTCCCTCATCTTTTCTGTATCTGTGAATGTTTTTATTTCTCCTTCGTATTTGAAGGATAGCTTTGATGGGTATAGTATTCGTGGCTGAAAGTTCCTCTCTTTCAAGACTTTAAATATTGGGTTCCACTCTCTTATAGCTTGTAGAGTTTCTGCTGAGAAATCTGATGATAATCTAATGGGCCTTCCTTTATATGTTGTATTCTTCTTTTCCCTGGCTGCCTTGAGAATTTTTTCTTTGCTGTTGGTTTGTGTCAATTTCATTATGATATGCCTTGGAGTAGGTTTGTTGGGGTTAAGAAAACTTGGAGTTCTGTTTGCTTCTTGAACTTGAGGCTTTAGTTCTTTCCACAGGCTTGGGAAGTTCTCATCTATTATTTGTTTGAGTATGTTCTCCATTCCATTTTCTCTCTCTTCTCCCTCTGATATACCTATTATTCTTATGTTATTCTTTTTGATGGAGTCAGATAATTCTTGTAGGGCTATCTCATTTTTTTTAATTTTTGAGTCTCTTTCTTCTTCTCTCTGTTGTGCCTCAAGTTGCTTGTCTTCTATTTCACTAATCCTCTCTTCTATCTGACCTGTTCTATTAGCTAAGCTTGTTACTTCGTTTTTCAGCTCGTGAATTGAGTTTTTCATCTCTGTTTGATTTGTTTTTATAGTTTCAATTTCCTTGGACATATATTCTTTGTGTTCATTGAGTTGTTTTTTGAGCTCCCTATATTGCCTTTCTGTGTTTTCTTGTATATCTCGGAGGATTTTTAGGATTTCTATCTTGAATTCTCTGTCATTTAGCTCCAAGCTTTCCAATATATTAAATTTTTTCTCCATAGATTTTTTCTCATCTAGCTGTGTTACCTCTCTTTCTTTTGTATCCATGATATTCGATTTTCTCTTCCTTAATGGCATCTGAGGGTGGTTTTGTTGATAGTATTAATGAGATTTAATAAAGAATAAAAAGTAAAAAAAATAAAAAATAAATAAAAAATCGAAGAGTTGTTTTTTTTAAAAAAAATTAATAATGAAATAAAGAAAAATAAAATAAAATAAAAATTTTTAAAAAAAGGAAATTATTCCCCCCCTCCTTTTTTCCTCTCCTCTCCTCTCCCCTCTTTCTTGAGAAAATCTTGTGGTGGACTGTGAGTTATAACAAACAATGCCTGTGATGGAGGGCCTGAATTGGGGAAAAGTAATAAAGGGGCAAAAAAGAAAAAAAGAAAAAAAAAAAAAAAAAGGAAAAAAAAAAAAAAAGAAAAAAGAAAAAAAAAGAGCGTATGGACCCACAAAAAGCAAATAAGGAAAAAATTTGGGTCAAGAATAAAATGATTTGCTTTTAGGTGTTGGTTGTCTAAGAGTTATGATGAGAGGAATAAGAGGAAAACGGAAAAATGGGGGGACAAATGAAAAACTTACTATTGTATTTAGTGGAACAGGAACTAGATAATATGGAGAGCCAGGGATGGGAGCACTGCTAGTGAGTTAAAAAGGTGAAGTAAAAACCCCCCAAAATGCCACAAACATAGGTTTGAGTCCCAGATAAGATAATTTGTTTGTTATTGAGGTTTGAATGAGAGGAGATGTAAAGGAGAAAGGAAGAAACTAATATAGAGGGAGAAAAGAAAGAGAGAGAGAGAAAAAAAAGAGGGAACCACTAAAAGAAGAAAAAAGAAAGGAGAGAGAGAGAGTTAAGGGTTTTGGAGTGCAACCCTCATAGAGAGAAAGGAAGAGAAGAGAAAAGATAATGGGAGATGTAACACTTATGGGTAGTGTAGTTCAAGGAGAGGAGAGAGTAAGACCAGTAGAGAGTTAATCGGCCAAATTGGAGGAAGAAAAAAAAGTATCAAGAATGAAGATAAGAGAAACAAACGAACAAATATAATAAAATGGGATAGGTTATAAAGTCTGCAGATTATTCTTGATTTTGAGAGGTTATCTTCTTGCTTTTTCTTTTCTCTCCCTCTTCCTGGTCGGTGACTCTGTACCCCGGGTTCTGCCCCTTTGGCACGCTCAGGTAGAGGCTTGCAGTTGATAAGTCTCTATGGCAATGTCATGTATTGTGCTTTAGTCTCGTGGGAGTCGAGGCTCATTAGCATTTATAGGCTCCGACAGTGAGAGAGTCCGTGTTCCTGGAGCCTTTCTCCTAGTCTTTCCTTCCTCAATTAGTAGCCTGATAATCCAGCTATGGGGTTGCTGCTGCCTCTGCCTGGATAGTAAGAGGCTCAAAGAGCTGGCAACTCCCCACTCTATTTCCACTCAGCACAGGGCTCTGGGTAAGGCTCAGTCAGTCAGAGCTGCTAGCATAATCAGGCGGGCTTTCCGCCCACTCAAAGACCACTGGCTCTGCCACTCTGTCCGCTAACACAAGCGGGCGCCCACTTCTGGGGGGCGCTTGGAGGAAACTCTCACTCACTGTCTGCGACCAGGATATCCAGCCAGCAGTCTCACGCTCTGAGTGAAACCCCCAACCGCAGGGAAAAGTTGCAGCATTGGAATTGAGTCTCGCTCTGTCCCCGTGCGCGGCTTTTGCAAGGCGCTGGGGCGGCTCGAGATTCTGCTTTGGCCCACACAAAGGCCCCTGACTCTGCCCCTCTCTGCGATAACACGGGCGCGCACTGCGGAGGCACTCGGAGGAATCGCTCACTCCTTATCTGCGCGCGCACACCAGGATATGAGGCCGGCCGCGGTTCCCTCTGAGTGAAACCCTCACCAGCACGGAAAATCTCCACCGTTGGAAGTAGTTCTCACTCCCTCCCGTGCGTGGCTTTCCCAGGGCGCTGGGGCTGCCCAGAGATTCTGTCCTCGGCCCACAGAAAGGCCTCTGACCCTGCCTCTCCGTGGGGCAACACGGGCACCCACTCTCGGGGCCTAGGAAGAAATTCTCGCCCACTAACTGCGCACCGACCAGGAGACCGGGTAAAATGGCCGCTCCGCTTGTCTTTCTTTGTTTGGGTTTGGCGCGAGTGTTAGCTTGTATTGCCCGGGTTGCCACAGGATCAGATTTTCCTTGGCTTGGATCTGTGTACCACAGCCTGGTTCGGCCGTTTGTGCTGCGGCGGCCTGGATCTATTCACCCCCTTTGCCCGCCTCAGTTTCTATATTCACAGTTACCAGAGAAAGCCGCCCTGTTTAGGTTAGTGAGGAAGACGGAGCATTTCTTACTCCCTTTTTCCTTCGGGGTTTGGTTATATATTTAGCCAATTTTTCACTCAATCATACCTTTGGGTGTATTGCGAAGCATCTGGAAGCTCCAAGTATAGGTTTTTCTGTTTCTGGTTGAAGATCTTGTTGAGTTTTGGGGGAGATTTATCGGTATCGCTTCCTACCCCGCCATTACTCTGACGTCATCTGATATAAGTTTTAATTAAAAGTAGCTTTAATGACTGTATTCTAATTTGGTATCATGTGACAGATAATCTTATGATGTCAGCAAAAGGTTACTTAAAAAAACTTTAGCAAACCTAGGCCTTGACCAATTAGCTCAGTCAGTTAAAAGCATCATCCTGAAACAACAAGGTTGCAGGTTTGATCCTGGGTCAGGGCACACATGGGAGGTATCCAAAGAGTGCTAGACTGAGTGGAACAACAAATGAATGCTTCCCTTTCCCTTCCTCTCTCTCCCTTTCTCTCTCTGACTCTAAAAATCAATGGAAGTCAAGCCCTGGCCAGATAGCTCAGCTGATTGGAGCATCATCAAGGATTGCTGAGGAGGTTGGTTTGATCCTTGGTCAGGACACACACAGGAGCAGCTCCATATTTCTGTTTCTTGCTCTTCCTGCCTCTCTTGGAAAATAATAATAATAATAACAAATCTTCATGTGGCCTCTTTGTGTTCTTTTTTGGGACTCTCTGTGCTTCCTGTATTTTTGTGTTTATTTCTTTCATCAGGTTAGAGAAGTTTTCTGTCTTTATTTTTTCAAATAGGTTTTCAATTTCTTGCTTTCTCTCTTCTTCAGGTACCCGCATGATGCAAACATCGGTATGCTTGAACTTGTCCTGCAGGCTCCTTACACTATCTTCATTTTGGGGGGCAGAGGGATTCTTTTTTCTTTGTGCTGTTCTGATTGGGTGTTTTTTTGCTTCCTTATGTTTCAAATTACTGATTTGATTCTCAGTACCACCTACTCTGATAATGATTACCTATAAATTATTTTTTGTTTCAGGTAGTGTATTCTTCATTTATGACTGGTTCTTTTTTATGGTTTCTATGTCCTTTTTCATGCTGTTGAAGTTCTCATTAAGTTCCTTGATATTCTCACTAAGTTCCTTGAACATCCTTATAACCATTGTTTTGAACTCTGTATCTGGTAGTTTGCTTACCTCCATTTATACTTCTTTTTGAGATTTCTCCTGTTCTTTCATTTGAAACGTTTTTCTTTGTCTCTGCATTTTGGCTGCTTCTCTATGTTTGTTTTTAAGTATGAAGGTAGAGCTGCTTTGTCTCCTGGACTTGGTAGAGTGGCCTTGTATAGTAGGTGTGCTGCTGTAGGGTCTAGTGGCCCAGCCTCTCCAGTTACCCAAGCTGGGCATGCCAGGTGCACCCTTTGTGGGCTGTGTGCACTGTCCTGTCGTAGTTGAGAATTGATTGTTGTTGACATCAGTGAGAGGGATTGACCCCCTGGTAGATCAGTTGTAACTACTGCCTGAAACCAACTACAGAGAAGGAGCTTCTGTGCAAGAGCTGACACCATGGAGCAGGACTTACCTCATTAGGGCTTTAGTGCTCAGCTAGTCCACCCCTTGAGTATGTCACTCGTGGAGGTGGTAGAACTGTAATCCAGAGTGGCTTGAAGCTGTCTACTGGGTGCACTGGCTCTGGGAGCACTTCCTGGAGTTTCAAGGTCAGCCACTGCCTGTGCTTTGACTTAGGTCATTCAGCATGAACTACAAGTGCTCTGCAGATGGCTGCTACTTGTGCTGGGCTTAGAGGTGCCCAGGAGAGGCCAAGCTGCAAACCAAGGCAGGCTGCCACTTGTGCCAGCTTAGGGCCACTTAGCAAGAGGTACCAGGTGTGCAGAGGCCTGATGCTGCTTGTTTGAGAGATTTTAGGAAGTTCCAAAGCATGAGGCAAAAGAGGCCGCTTATATGAAAAAGCCATTAGAAATGGCTTCAGTGGGCCTGCAAGGATTGGGTGGGGTCTCTGGAAGTCACCAGGGCAGGGCGAACGGTGTGAGCCCGATTGATGAAAACACAGATATTGTGCCTGCCTCCTGGCCCTGTGGGCAAGGGGCCTCAGAAAAGGAACAAAGGCCTCTGTCCTCCCAGCTCTAACTTGATGCCAGACAATTCAGTTCCTCCCTGTATGTCCCTAGTTCCTTCCAAGCTGCTGCTTCAGTGATGAAGCCTAGAGGGGTGAGTTTAAGTAAGTCTATGCACAAGTCCTTTAAGAGGAATTGCCTAGGACTCCTGCTCCCTCAGCTACAATCCCCACAGGTTTTACAGCCAGCAGTTAATGAGGATTTCTCTTTCTCTCAATGGAACCCTTGGCCAGGAGGCCTGGTGTGGGCCTGGGACCCCTGGCTTCTCAAGGTAGACCTCCACAACTGAGATATCCCTCTCAACTTGTCCCACATGTGGGTGTAGGACCAGTCCTTTCTGTGTCCCTGTCCCTCCTGCCAGTCTTGATGTGCCTTTTTTAACTCCTTAGTTGTAGGACTTCAATTCAGCTAGATTATAGGCAGTTCTGAATGATGGTGGTTCCATAATTTAGTTTTAATTGTGATGTGATTGTGGGAGGATTTGAGTACCCTAGTGAAGCTTTAAATAAATCTCTTGTTAAGTTTTATAAATTACTAATAATAAATAAATTCAAATGCATTGAATAGTAAATTTTCTACTCTTAGATCTTAATTTCTTGTTTTCTTTTGCTATCTTCTGTACATTTATTCCTGTTCTATATAATTGTTGGTACTTTGTGCTCTCCACTCATTACCACAAAAGCAGTATATGTATTTTATTATTATGTGATATAATTAAGCACCTTTAGATAATTCTCTGTAGGGCTGGCCTGTTTGCTCCCATTATTCCTACCTCCGTGCCAGTGATTAGCATTACCAAATTTTGAAATTTTAACTGATCTCTTGAGTAGAATCTAGTATCTATACTGGCTTACTTTTTATTTCTCTTATTATTAATGAGTATGAACTCTTCTTTTTGTATAATTACTCATTTGGGTTTGCCTTCTGTTGATTACCTGTTTATATTCCTTGGGTACTCTTTCCAGTTTCCTTTTGTTCTTGATTTTAGGATGTCACTATATATTCTGGATTATTTTTCATTTAGTTTTCAATGCTACAAATATATTTGTTTAATCTGTCATCTGCCAAATGTACTTCATCAACCACATTCTGACATAATGAAATTAATCACATTGCCAAGGAAAACCAGAGTGAGATAGTAGTTACAGCAGTTAAAAACAAATTTTCTGAGGAACTATTGCAATAGGGACAAAGAGACCTCATCATAGAACTGGGCTCAGTTCTGAAGACAGCAAGCAAAACTGGAATTTATTGCCAAGGAGCAGGATAAGGGGTTGGTGAATGAAAAAGAGCTAAAAGGAAGCATCTGGGATGAGCATTGATTCTAACTAAATAGACATTATAGGATTCTTGCTGTATGCATTCCAGGGTGATTAGATATCACCTAGGCAGTATGTGGATGAGGAATTTAATCAGATATCTTAGATCAGGGGTCCCCAAACTTTTTACACAGGGGGCCAGTTCACTGTCCCTCAGACCATTGGAGGGTCAGACTATAAAAAAAACTATGAACAAATCCCTATGCACACTGCACATCTTATTTTAAAGTAAAAAAACAAAACGGGAACAAATATAACATTTAAAATAAAGAACAAGTAAATTTAAATCAACAAACTGACCAGTATTTCAATGGGAACTATGCTCCTCTCACTGACCACCAATGAAAGAGGTGTCCCTTCCAGAAGTGCGGTGGGGGCCGGATAAATGGCCTCAGGGGGCCGCATGTGGCCCGCGGGCCGTAGTTTGGGGACCCCTGTCTTAGATGATCAGATATTGAGGGTAGAAGATTCTCACTAAACTAACTTTGCCAGATTCTTGCTAAATGTGGGCAAAGCAAAGACAGATAAGGGAGTCTAAATGGAGGTGCAGCAGGAGCACAAAGTAGCTTGACTAACAGTTTGTTGAGGGCAGAATCTTTGTCAATAACAATGTTTTTACATTTCTAGATGCTTTGAGAATTATTTCTCATCTTTGAGCTATAAAAATATTCTCCAGTATTTTCTTTTATTAGATTTACAGTTTTAGTTTCTTCTTTTTTGTGTTTTTTTTTGTTGCTGCTTGTTTGTTTTTTGACAGAGACAGAGAGAGAGTTTGAGAGAGGGACAGATAGGGACAGACAGACAGGAAAGGAGAGAGATGAGAAGCATCAGTTATTTGTTGCAGCTCCTTAGTTGTTCAGTAATTGCTTTCTTGTATGTGCCTTGACTGGAGGGCTATAGCAGAGCGAATTACCCCTTGCGCAAGCCAGCGACCTTGGGCTTCAAGTCAGTGGCCTTTGGGCTCAAGCCAGCAACCATGGTGCTGTCTGTGATCCCATGCTCAAGCCAATGACCCATTGCTCAAGCTGGTGAGCCCATGCTCAAGCTAGATGAGCCTGTACTCAAGTTGGCAACCTCGGGATTTTGAACCTGGGTTCTCTGCATCCCAGTCCAACGCTCTATCCACTGCACCACTGCCTGGTCAGGTTCTGCTTTTTTCTTTTATCCATTTTGACCAGTAAGATAGGGATAAAATTCTTTGTTTATGGATTTTCTAAAACAGAAAACAAAACAAAAGCATTTAAACAGTTCATTTATTCTTATTAATTTCCAATAAAATTTTGGTTATATCAAAAATTTTTTTTATAGATCTTGGCCAGTTGAATCAGTGGATAGAGTGGCAGCTCAGTGTGCAGATGTTCTGGGTTCGATTCCTGGTCAGGGCACACAGGAAATGTGATCATCTGATTCTCTTCCCTGCTCTCTCCCCTTTCTCTCTCTATCTTCTTCTCCTGCAGCCAGTGGCTTGATTGGTTCAAACATTAGTCTAAGCACTGAGTAAAACTCAGTTGATTCGAGCATTGGCCCCAGGTGGAGGTTGCCTGGTGGGTTCCAATTGGGGAGGAATGCAGGAGTTCTCTATCTTCCCTCTTCTCACTTGAAAAAAAATGTCTATTTCTAGAACTTTTTCTGTTACACAGTACACTGAGATTTTACTTTAAGCCTAAGTTGAATTTACATTTGATTCATACATGTCTTGACCTGCTTCAAATGAGTTGCAAATGAGCCTTATTCTTATAGTAGCTTTACACATTTCTTTTCTTTTTATAAAGATTTTATTTATCTATTTATTTATTTATTTATTTGTTTATTTGTTTATTTGTTTGTTTGTTTGTTTTAGAGAGAAAGAAAGTAGAGGAGGGCTGAAAGCATCAACTTATAGTAGTTGCTTCTCTTAAGTGCCTTGACCAGATAAGCCCGGGCTTTCAAACCAGTGACTTCAGTATTCCAGGTTGACATTTTATCCTCTGTACTACCACAGGCCAGTCTAAATATACATTTCTCCATATGGACATAGGTAATCATCAATCGGTAGTTAAGATTTATAACTATCCCTAGTGGCTTGTAGATATTACTCTTGAATGGCATTATCATTTTCTTTGTGTGTGTTATGATGTGCTGTAGGGAAAAGTCAGAATTTTAAAGTGGAATCTATATAATTTATTAATTTCCCTTGGGAAAGAAATCTGTTTTTTACTATAGTTTTAACCCAAATGACTTTAGATTCTAGTGAATTTAATATGAATATAACTATTGAAGATATTTGTACAGTCATGAATTCAAGTTAGGCTTCTTCTATTATTTTTGAGTCTATCAACAAACTTACCCTTTCCCATAGTACATATTTATTTTACATGCCTTGTAAATTTTTACAGATGAGTAGGAATTTTGTATTTTTTCTATATTACCGGGTCCAATATAAAAAATATTGGTTTACAGTATTCATAAAATTAGAAAAGAAGTCAAAACTATGTTGAAGATGAATTTGATATTTGCATGTTGCCTAGGTAAGATGAGCTAGAAAGTGTGAGATATTGAGCTGTGATTTAAACTCTGTGTCATAGTGAGTATTTAAATATAAAACATGCTTTTATGTTTTATGATATCACTAGAATTCCATGATAGATATATAGTTCTGTAACTCAGAGTAACCTGTTACTTAGCCCATGTTTAATTTTATTGTATACACAAAGATATTATTATATTGAGTGTTCTCAAGTCAGATATGGAAGAAAGCAGTGCAACATCATTTATATTTCATGATTCACATTTCAGCAAAAACAGAGCATAATTTAGTAGATTAATCTTAAATCACAACAGAAGGAGAACCATATAATGTATCCACTTATTTTATAGATAACAAAATTAGCATTTAGATTTTTTTTATATTAACTCCTCTGACCACCCACAAAAAGATAGAACTAAATATAATTTTCTGGTTCATTCCTCCTGATGAACTTAAAATGGAGTTGCAAGAGGTTATGATGAGGGTATAAGTTACTTTAAAAAGTAGGAATATTTTTCAGTGATAATATTTATATTATATGAACTAAAATTTTCATGGCAGGTCCTTAAGTTAACTCGACAGTCTTAGAGAAAAATATTTGCTGATTCAAGCTTCTGACAGAAAATACTTTTTGTAATATGTATATTGTTATAAGCTAAAAGAGTGGAAAATACATTTTTCCAGTGAAATTGTCAAAAATTCATCAACTGCCTAGTATTTTCCATCAGTTATAAATTAGTAGACTGCTACTAATTTGACTGAGTTTAGACTAATAGCTTATTTCATAAATGATCAATCATTTTATTAAAATAATAAAAATAATTATAAGCTCTGAGTTTATTATTTATTTAGCAAAGATACAGTATTAAAAGAAAAACTACTTGATTAAGCATAATTTCATTTTATTCTACCACTAGTTTGATATCCTGGTATAGTACTCCACACTAATAAGAGCTATTTAAAGTTGGTATGGATTAAAACTAAATGCTTCTTCAATTTACATTAGGTAATGCCTGGACCAAAAGAGATTTAAAAAAATAATGATTTTTTTCATAGATCTACTTTAACATGTCCAATAATACAACTATCAAAATTGAATATATAATGGAATCTAGAAATAATACAGAGGAGAAATGTCATTTTTTATAAAATGTATCAAAAGATTTAAGATAAAATAAGCTAAAGCATAGTATTTATTAGTATATAACTAGTAATTGATGTATAAGAAGTAGTCATATTTTAATAATGGTTTATTTGCCATGAAAATTTGATTTAGAGTAAAGAGGTACATTAGAAAACTCTGAGATTCCCAGATTATGTTGTGATTTACAGTTAGTTTAATAATGAAGCTATATTGGTTTTCTTAGTAGTATGTAATACATATTTTCAAACCAAAATTACCAGAACAAAACTTTCTATTCAGTTGTTGTCATACTCTCTTTATCATAGGACAAGGCAATATTAACATATGGTGAACTAATTTGATTCCAATAACCAGATGTATAATCCTTTGCTGAAGACCAGTTCACATCCCTACCACCAGTGTCTCTACTGATTTTCTATTTGTTAGGCTGTCATTCTATAAATCTTGTTCATATAGTAGACACCCCTCATATTTGGTTTTGCTTTTTGAAGTTTTAGTCACCCATGGTCAACTATGGTATGAAAATTTTAGATGGAAAATTCCAGATATTTTGAAAGAGATCACATTCATAAACATATTGTTTTAGTTTATTAGTTGATATTAATATGTTACTATATATAATTTATAGATGAAACTTGGCATACGTTTATATAGGAACAGCAAAGTATATATAGTAGTATAAGGCAGGGGTCTCAAACTCGCGGCCGAGCGGCCCGCCCACCAATTTTGTGCGGCCCGCAGACTAATCAAACTTCGTGGATTATCTGCGGGCCAGTCTGCGGCCGCACAAAATTGGTGGGCAGGCCGCATGCAGCCCGCGGGCCGCGAGTTTGAGACCCCTGGTATAAGGTTTGGTTCTATCCATGTTTTCAGTCTTCCACTGGGGGTCTTGAATTTTATGATTCACAGGTAAGGGAAGATTATTCATTGATTTATTCAGTGGATGGTCTCTCTCTTTCCCTCTCTTGCCCACTTATCTATTTATTTATCTACTAGTTAAAGTTTTATAGTCAATGCTAGATATAAAAGTCACTTGAAACCATGTCAACACAATAAGTTAAAAATTAAAATTAAAAAAGAAGTTATTCTCTAGGAGCAGATATTGATGCTTATTTTAGATTCTCTGCTGCACGTTGTTTTCTATTGAGTGGCGTGTAAAACCAAAACGAAGAAGAGGAATTCTACCACATTATCTGCTGTTTTCTCTTTTTCTCTTTGGTCAATTAGAAGGGAACTTTAAAGGTAAATTATATTATGTCTTATAAAATAATATTCTGTGATATAAAAACACATTTATTTACAAAGTTATAAAATATTTTTCTTAATACTTTGATAAGAACATTATGCATAAAAGTACAGAGTAAAAAAGATTTATCAATAAAGATCTTTTAAAGATTAATTCAATATTTTATATTTCAGGAAAAAAAACAATTTTAGTTTATATTATTCAGAAATATTTGAAAATAAACATAAAATGATTTATTTTTGTTCCCCAGTATGAATGTGAAAAGAGCTAAATTGAATAATAGAGAAAACAACCACAATTCAGTAATTATATATAAAGTTAAGTTCAAAAAAGCATGGAAGAAAAGCAAATATGCACATTTTTAAAAATCCCTGTTTCTATTTAGTGGAACTTTTGAAACTATTTTGTTCTCAAAAATATTGAACTCTGAAACTAATTTTTATAGTAAATATAAGCCATTATATTTATTAAAAATAATGTCTCTGTGCTTATATACTTTAATTAGAAAGATTCAGATAATCTTAAAAGTAATATTAGAGTTTCCTTTAGGTTTGTCTTAAAATGTCCACAATACTGTATTCATGGAAAAGAGTAGCCAAGCCTGACCAGGCAGTGGAGCAGTGGATAGAGTGTTGGACTGGGATGCCAAGGACCCAGGTTCGAGACCCCGAGGTTGCCAGCTTGAGCGGCTCATCTGGCTTGAGCAAAATTAAAAAATGCTCACCAGCTTGGACCCAAGGTCGCTGGCTCAAGCAAGGGGTTACTCGGTCTGCTGAAGGCCCACGTTCGAGGCACATATGAGAGAACAATCAATGAACAGCTAAGGTATTGCAACGAAAGACTGATGATTGATGCTTCTCATCTCTCTCCGTTCCTGTCTGTCTGTCCCTATCTATCTCTCTCTCTGACTCTCTCTCTCTCTGTCCCTGTAAAGAAAAAATTAAAAAAAGAAAAAAGAGTAGCAAAATATTTGATCTACAACTAGCATAGTGGTGATCATTTGTATGATTTGCTTGTCTAAAGCTAGAATGATACCAAAATGAAACAAAGTGGAAAAAGAAAGGAAGAAAATAGTTTTTGTTTTTTCCTGATGGTAGCTAAAATTCATGGGAGTAATAAAAAATTACACAATGGCAGTTGTACTTTATTTCTTTTCTTGTTTCTATTAAAGAAAGATTTTCCTGCTTTGAAATCTACTTATAACAGAGATCAGTTCATGAAATGTTTGGTCTACCTTTATTCTAACTTTGTTGGTATCTCCCTGTGTTACAGTGCTGTGCTAATGATTTTCATTCTTTCCATTTTAATAATGACACACTTCATTGATTTGTGGAGCTCTAATTCTATATCTAGTGTCATTTTCTTTCTTTGTAGGGTGCTATTTATAACATTTCTTGTCATGCAGATCTAATAATGATATGTTTTCCCCTGCTTTTACATTAAAATTTCTTTATTTTACTTACACTTTAGTAGTTTGCACTGGACATAGAATTCTAAGTTGTTATTTTTCTTATTGCTTTTTCTCTTTCTGCTCTTTTCTCTTCGTTTTCATAGATTCTGACAAGAAGTCAGGAAGTCTTGAACAATGTTGCTCTGTATGAAATGTACATTTCACTCTATTTACTTTTAAAACTTTATCACTGATTTTCTCCAATTTAAATATAATGTGTCTTGGTTTGGTTTTCATTGTATGTATTTATCTCTGGAGTTTTTGAGTCCCTTAGGTATGTGGTATTAGATTGTTTTTAACAAATTTAGGAAATATTCAACCATTTTTTCTTCAGATCTTTTTCATTCCCTCCCCCAAACAACTTCTTCTTCTAGGTATTGCTTAATATTATTCTTTACATCTCTAATAAGCTGTTCATTATTTTGAATTTTTTTCTCTCTGTGTTTCATTTTTAATAACTCATCTGGTATTTTTTTCACAAAAGATATTAAAAATTTTATCCCCAGAAATTTTGATTTTTAATAGCATCTGTTGATCACCTCATTATGTTCATGTTTCACTTTAAAATATATAAGCATAATTATAATATATTTTTTGTGTGACAGAGACAGAGAGAGAGACCGAAAGAGGGACAGATAGGGACAGACAGACAAGAAAGAAGAGATAAGAAGCCTCAGTTCTTCACTGTGGCAACTTAGTTGTTCATTGATTGCTTTCTCATATGTGCCTTGACTGTGGGGCTACAGCAGAGCGAGTGACTCCTTGCTCCAGCCAGAGACCTTGGGTTCAAGCTGGTGAGCTGTGTTCAAACCAGATGAGCCCATGTTCAAGCCAGCGACCATGGGGTTTCGAACCTGATCTTCTGCATCCCAGTCTAGCGCTCTATCTGCTGCGCCACCACCTGCTCAGGCTAAGCATAATTATAATATTGAGAATAGCTGCTTAAAATCTTCTTTACTAATTTCATCATTTCTTTATTTTTATTTTTATTATTAAAATTACTAGGGTTATATTGGTTAATTCATTATTTATCTATTTTTATTGATATATTGTCAATTTATGAGTCATATTTTACTGCTTGTCTAGAAGTTTGGAATGTTAAATATGAATTTTACATTGTTGATAGCTGGATTTAGTTGATTTTTTAAATAGACTTTTGGACATTATTTCTGGAAGAGTTAATTTACTTCTAGGTCAAACCAATATTTATCAAATAATTGTTATGTTCAAGACACTGGAGTTATGAATATGAAACACATTTCTTGGCTTCTACAACTAAGGAGAAGATGAATGTAAAAGTATTTGATTTAATGCAATTTAATTATTACTGTATTAAACATTTGACAAGGGACTATAAGAGTATGTGAAAGAGATATTGTTTTTTAGTAAAAGGCTGAAAAAAATTTAAGGAAATGAATGGTGGAAATAACCCCTGACAAATTAAATATGAATTTTCCAAGAAGAAAAAGTAGGAAAAATATTATATATTTAGAAAAAGAAAAAGCAGATTGGCTTTCTTTTTCTTGTGCTAAGACAAATGACAGACGCTAGTGAAGCAAAGTCAACAATGATTTGAAAGAGAAGAGCTGTAACGTAGCCATGTTAATTGAGCCAGATGCCTTATAGAATATAAAGATATTTTCAGATATTTATGTTCAAGGAACCATTATGTAACTATGGTGTCTTAGTCCTTTTAGGCTTCTATAACAATTGCCACAGACTGGGTAGCTTCTTAACAATAGAAATTGTTTTCTCACAATTCTGGACACAGGAAGTCCAAGATCAAGGTGCCAGTCTGGTAATGTTCTGTTCAGAGCTCTCTCCCTGGCTTATAGCCAGCACCTCTTTTGTTGTGTCCTCACATGGTGGAAGGGTCTCTCTTTTATAAGGTATTCCAGAGTCTCTTTTATAAGGTACTGTTATCATTTGTGAGCACCACATCCTCATCGCCTGAGCCTCTCCCAAAGGCCTCACCTCCAACAACCAACTTCTTTGGTGGTTAGAATTTCAATATATAAATTTGGAGGAGATGAACATTCAAACCATAAGTATATGGTTAACTAGTAGTCCTGAAAAACTGCTTAAGTGGAACGAAATAAATTATCTTCGTTGGGCCACATTGTGAGGACTCTTAACTACACTGCATATAATTGACTTGTTTATATAAATCTCAAGAACTAGAGATTCAAGGTAAAAATATATTTATTTTTAATTTAAAAAATAGCTACACAAATATAAATAGTCTAAAGAATTACATACCAAGTTTCTCTACCCACAGTGTAGAATAAGAATTAACTACTTTGTGACAGCAGTATTCTAAAGTTGTTGATTCACTGGTAAACAATGAAAACATATTTCAAACCCCAAGCTTGCATTCTAATTAGATGTCATGCAATCACACAAACATTAATAGATAAGTATGCTGTTAGGAACTATGTCAAGTAAAGGAGGACACTGTGCTCCATACAGTCAAATGGAAACCTTATTGATGGATGCTGAAACAGCTTATAATAATCTGGAATGTGTAGTTTTATATTATATTAAGAAAAGTCATATATGGACTTTTCACTGTTTAAATTCAAAGTAACTCACATTTCCCACATATTTTGTTGTTTGAACAATTACATGTTCCTAATTAAAAGAAAATGGAAAATGTAGTGGAGCAAAAGGAAATTTGGTAAGTGTCACTGCAACTGATCCAGCAGGAGAATGCCATGTCATAGGAACAGAGAAAATAAAATTGTGAAAGACTATGAGATCTACTTTACTGGCTGCTACTGATTTATGGCCCATAATGAACTTCATATGACAACAGAGATGTCATTGGTAGAGTGACATGTGTAATTTATTGTCCACTTGTGTAACTATAGATGTGAAAAGAGATGCTGCTAGATCAGCAAGTGTAAAGCAAGACTGCTCGGTGCCAATTGATAGTTACATTCCCCCTAGTCTGATGATCTAAAACAAAAGTTTCAATGAAATGGATAAAATCAAGGTCTTACCATACTAGAGACTGGGGGATGAGGATGAGATAGAAGAAAATAAAAAGTTTAGGGAGCCATTCTGATAAGTTATTTTGTGAAGGGGATCAGAAAAGCAGGAAGCATATGTACACTTATAGTTGATTTTGTGTGTAGGGGAGTGTTGTGTAATGACAGAGATATTAGAGGACATTTGTATTTCTTCTTTTTTTTTTTTTTTGTATTTTTCTGAAGCTGGAAATGGGGAGAGACAGTCAGACAGACTCCCGCATGCGCCCGACCGGGATCCACCCGGCACGCCCACCAGGGGCGATGCTCTGCCCACCAGGGGGCGATGCTCTGCCCCTCCGGGGCGTCGCTCTGCCATGACCAGAGCCACTCTAGCGCCTGGGGCAGAGGCCAAGGAGCCATTCCCAGCACCCGGGCCATCTTTGCTCCAGTAGAGCCTTGGCTGCAGGAGGGGAAGAGAGAGACAGAGAGGAAGGAGGGGGGGTGGAGAAGCAAATGGGCGCTTCTCCTATGTGCCCTGGCCGGGATTTGAACCCGGGTCCCCCACACGCCAGGCCGACGCTCTACCGCTGAGCCAACCGGCCAGGGCCAAGTACGTTTGTATTTCTAAGGGAGATAGTTGACTTGAGAATTTATTAAAAAGAAAACTGATGATGATGATAATGATGTAGATAGAGTATAATAAGAGAAGTGAAGTCCTTAAGAAGCCATGGGTAAGTTAGGAGAGGGTGATCTGTGTTTGACAGAAGTGATGAAATTGCTGTCACAGGAGAAGAAGCAGAGAGCAAAGGTTAAAATCAGTGTAGGTCCATAAATTCTCTAATTTTCAGATTAAGGTATTTTCTTAAGATTATTTCTATTTTATCAGTAGAGGATATAGCAAGATTATCATTGAAAACATTAACATAAAAAGAAAAATACCATTGAGTAGGGTGGAAACTCAATGATATATTTATACTGGTATCTTTAGTGATAATACAATTCCTTCATCTCTGTCAGTCTTGGCTTCAGGAAGTCCTATTAATTGAGGGCCTATTATTTGTGTTTTCTTGATGATCCTGGATATGAGAGATTCTTTTCTGTGATACCTTTGAATTTAGTCCGGTCTCTTCTGTGTCTTGCTAAACTCTGAGCATCTATGCACACGTTATCTGCTACAGCGTTTCTTTAGCCCTAAAGGTTAAAATGTTTAAGGATTTATTCTTCAACCCTTAACACAGGTTTTTTTCTCACAGGTATTTACATTCTGCCAAGTTTTCTGAGACAGGGTAAGTTTTGACACTAACACATGTACTCTTGCCAAAGTTATATTTTTGTGAAATATATATATATATATATCACGTATATATTATATATACATATATTTTTAGGAGATTGCCTACATTTTATTGTTCCATTTAAGTCAATTAAAGTATTATTACTCATACTTAATGAACTTCTTGAAAGAAAAGATATTTTAGCACAAAGTTAGAAAACATAATTTAAAGGTAAAAGTCACTAATCTAGATTGAATATTTCAGTTATTCTAATTTCATCACATTTTCCTTTGGTTTGTTAACTAGCCTTAATCCACACTTCTTCAAATAGTATGACATTCTTGTGGTTAGTCTTTTAAGTGATATCATATTTCAGTGAACAACTAAACTGACACAACTGTGAGTTGATGCTCCTCATCTCCCTCACTTCCTCTCTCTCTCTCTCCCTCTCACAAAAAAAAAATTACTTAAATATCTCTAATTTGCTTTTTCTTATTTTTTTCAGAGAGACAAAGTATGTCTCTTTCTCTATATGGACTTTATATGCAGTTTTATATGTAGTGTTATATGCAGTTCAAATATAGAGGTAGGTAAAAGTTGATTTGTAGTTATAATACAAATAAATAATACAATATTTAATAAATGATAATACAAAAAATAAACTCTATTTTGGGTACTCAAAACTGTAAACCCACTTTTGCCCACCCCTATATTGCCATGTTTCAACATGCTAGCCATATGCCATATGCCAGGTGACCATATTTGCACTGGTCCCCTATTGTCAGATGAACAGGTTTATAGTTTTTGGATCATGTTTAGACTTCACTAAAAAGAATATACAGTTGCAATAGCACATTTTACATTAGTAATTGTTCACAAAGCTATAGTAAGTTCTCTTTTCTCAGAGTGGCACAGTCACTTCTTAAATACATTTGACATAAGGCTAATTTACACTTTTTTCAATAGTGAGATAAATTTGAGTTTTTGAAACAGTAGACTACTATATTCTGAATTCTTATCATGGTATTTGTCTATGACAAATGGTTTACAGGACCAGTCCTTACCTTTAGGAATCTGGAGTTCATAACTGACAGCTAAAATTTTCTAATTTTATGATCTTGTCTAGACTTCTTAACTCATAACAGAAAACAATTTAATAACTGAATAATTTCACATATCCATTTAAGAAAATAACTAATACAATTTTACTTGATATGAGAAGATATGCCAATTTGACACTTCTGCACCAAAAGTTCCATGGTGTAAAACTCATGTGCTCTATTTGAATTTATTGTATTGCGTGTTTACTTAATTGTTTTTCTGGTTTTGTTCCTTGTTCTTGACCTTTGTTCTATGTGCCTCTCTTTTTCCTCCTGGGTTGAGCCAAGGAAACAGAGGCCACAGGCCTTCAGTTCATAGTAGTCACACTAATGTGTCTTATGCCCAAGTTTACATGGTCCCACAAGGATAGTGGCTCAGCTCTACTTAGCCTAGCTTGGCACAGAAATCTGCTAGGACTGAGGCTCTTTCTCTCCTGCCTGGTGCATTGAACAGTTGTTGACTCTGGATCTTAGTACCTCCCAGAGAATGGCCCGGAGCAGACCTAGAATGCCCATGCCAGGCTAAAGTATTTGTGTGTGTGTGTGTGTGTGTGTGTGTGTGTGTGTGTGTGTTGGGGAATCTAAGATATAGAGCAAAAACACTTTTGGAGTTAATTATTTCAATGTTAACTTGGAGAATATCATAAAGGAGTAAATGATTTCAGCATAGATGTCTTAGGTATTTCATAATCTTACTATTGTCATGTGTTTTAGATTTTATATTTAATAGTTTCATTCAAATAACTCTGCTAGGAAACATTACTCAAGTATACTCTTCTACAAAAATACTGAAAAAAGAAACTATGGGGGATAACATTTTGAAGATTTTTTTTGACAGATTTAAGCATTCTTTCAAACATCAGTATCATAAACTCTATGTAGATAAAAATAATTGTCCTTTACATCAAATATGTTATTAGATATTTTAGGGGGCAGTTAGTTTTCAAGATCTTTGGTTCTAAAATATTTTTCAGGTTTCATTTTTGCAAATGCCTGTCAAATTTTTTACATATACAATTAGGGGCTTTTGATGTTAGTAACATTTTATAAATTGAAATAAGATAATTTTTGATGCGATAAAGTGTCAAGTTGGTACATAACAGCAGCAAGACTTTCATTATACTGGTGTCACCATGAAAATTTAAAAATAGAATCATTAAAAGAAAGATTAAATTTTGTTTCTTTTTATTATATCACATTTTCTGCACTGCATTTTTGAAAATACTCTATATTTTAGTGTATTTCTTCCTTGTTTCATAAAAAATGTTAAAAATGGATCTCAAAAACATTCTTCTATGTGAAAAAGCCAGTTATAAAGATTACACATTGCCTGACCAGGCAGTGGTACAGTGGACAGAATGTCTGCCTGGGACTCTGAGGACCCAGGTTCATAACCCTAAGGTCGCTGGCTTAAGGGCAGGATCATAGGCATGACCCCAAGGTGACTGGCTTGAGCCCGAAGGTCGCTGGCTTGAGCCCAAGGTTGCCGGCTTGAGTAAGAGGTCACTGGCTCAGCTAGAGCCCCCGGATCAAGGCATATAAAAGAATCAATTAATGAACAACTAAGGTGTTCAACTCTGAGTTGATGCTTCTCATCTCTCTCTCTTCCTGTCTGTCTGTCTGTCTCTGTTTCTCTGTCTTTTTTTTAAATTTTTTTTATTTATTCATTTTAGAGAGAGGAGAGAAAGAGACAGAGAGAGAAGGGGGGAGGAGCAGGAAGCATCAACTCCCATATATGCCTTGACTGGGTGAGTCCAGGGTTTCGAACCGGCGACCTCAGCGTTCCAGGTCGACGCTTTATCCACTGCACCACCACAGGTCAGGCTCTGTTTCTCTGTCTTAAAAAAAGAACTGCACATTGTATATTTGTATGATTTTATTTACATAACTATTAAGAAAGGAAAAGTTGACAGAGATAAAAAGATTTGTTGTAGCCTAGCACTGGGATAAGAAATGGATGTGAGGTTTCCTATGGTATGAGATTTCTTTCTGGGGTGATGGAACTATCTTGAAAGTAGATAATTGTGATGTACTTTGTAAATAGATTTTAAAATGATTGAATTATATACCTTAATGGGTGTTTTATAACATCTACATTATATATATATATATTTTTTTCATTTTTCTGAAGCTGGAAACAGGGAGAGACAGTCAGACAGACTCCCGCATGCGCCCGACCGGGATCCACCCGGCACGCCCACCAGGGGCGATGCTCTGCCCACCAGGGGGCGATGCTCTGCCCCTCCGGGGCGTCGCCATGTTGCGACCAGAGCCACTCTAGTGCCTGGGGCATAGGCCACAGAGCCATCCCCAGCGCCCGGGCCATCTTTGCTCCAATGGAGCCTTGGCTGCGGGAGGGGAAGAGAGAGACAGAGAGGAAAGCGCGGCGGAGGGGTGGAGAAGCAAATGGGCGCCTCTCCTGTGTGCCCTGGCCGGGAATCGAACCCAGGTCCTCCGCACGCTAGGCCGACGCTCTACCGCTGAGCCAACCGGCCAGGGCCTACATTATATTTTAATAAAACTATTAAACATTCCAGTCAGTAAAGACTTATATATACTATAACAAAAAAATTGAGATATTTTGGTAATATGAAAATATTTTTTTATTTTTTAATTAAATTTTTTTTAATTTAATTTATTTTGGATGATATTGGTTAATAAAATGACATAGGTTTCAAGTGTACAATTTTGTAATACATCATCTATATATCGCATTGTATGCTTATCACCCAAACATATTTTTTTTGTCACCATATATATGACCCTCTTTACTCTTTATTTATTTATTTTTTAAAGTTTTTTTAAATTTATTTTTTATTCAGTTTTAGAGAGGAGAGAGAGAGACAGAGAGGGAGAGAGAGGAGAGAGAGACAGAGAGAGGGGGGGGAGGAGCAGGAAGCATCAACTCCCATATGTGCCTTGACCAGGCAAGCCCATTGTTTCGAACTGGCAACCTCAGCATTTCCAGGTCAATGCTTTATCCACTGCACCACCACAGGTCAGGTCCTCTTTACTCTTCAGTACTTCCAACCACCAGTCCTTCTTTCCCTCTGGTAATCACCATACTGATGTCTGTGTCTATGAGTTTGTTCACTGCTGATGGGATGTAAACTGGTACAGCACCGTGGAAAAAATATGGAGGCTTTTTAATATATTAAGAATATAGTTACCCCATGATTCAGTAATCCCTCTTTTGGGTATCTACCCCCCCCCAAATTTTAAAACATTTAATCATAATGTTAGGTGTACCATTAGGTTCACTGAAGCATTATTTACAGTGACCAAGACATGGAAACAATTGAAGTGTCCTTTCATGGATGATTGGATAAAAAAGTTGGGGTTCATATATAATATAGAATACTATTCAGCCATAAGAAAAATAAATTACTGTCATTTTTGTCTATATGGTTGGATTTTGAGAATATGCTAAGTAAAATAAGACAGAAAAAGTCAAGAACCATATAATTTCACTTATATATAAAATATGAAACTGAAATCAATAAATGAACAAGCAAGACAAACAAAAACTTATAGATGCAGACAACAGTATGGCAGAAACATTTTTAAAAGTATAAATCACTCATTTTTGTAATAGCTACCAGTTATCTTTTAATATTAATAGAAGGATATAAAAGTAATAAAAATTCATCAGCAAAGTGCTAATATATTTACATTTTTATTAATATAATAATCACATGATACTGGTTTTCTCATTGTTCTGAGTCCCCTCTAATAAGGCAAGAAACATTCTGGTATGGGGAGCAGGCCATTCTTAAAGGGAGTTCCCTGTACTGGATGAATAGATGTTATAAGTTCAGGAAAATCATAGGGTATATTGACACTCAAATATATATATATCTCATAATTCCCATTGTTCCTAGTACTCCATGGGACTGGAAAGTGGGTCTGTAAGGTCCAGTGTTTAAGTGATGGTGAAAGCAGTGACGCTCCTTTTGAGGGGATGGAAAGAGCTATAAGCGGATGATAATATTTGTCGCATCAAACAAATATTAATCACATTTGGAGAAAAGTTATTTACTGTATATATAACAGATAGGACTAACTTATTTTATGTGCAAACATCCTTATAATTAATAATTAAGAAATAAAAGCTTAAAAAGTCAACACTTCTCTGTTTTTGATTGCTTGCTAGACCCTTCATCAGTGGGGTAGGAGCCCCCAATTTCCTCAGTCTTAATCAGGCTATAGTTGCTAAAACTTTTCATTTTACTGAGTGTGGAGGCACAAATAGGCACCCTAGTAGATTTCCCTGAGTTCCAGATCTAATCACCTCTGCCTTTGTTATTCAGTAGTAGCCCTATATTTTCATGACATTCAGGTCTATAACCCCCATGAATAAGTGACTTAATCTTTTTGCCTATGGGCATAGTGGCATAAGAAGTGTGACATGAAGGGACAAAATGATCACGTGACATCATTGCTTAGGTTCAATGCAACCTGACTATGCCACAGGTAAAAACATCCCACCTCTTAAACCCAGTCCTGTAATTCTACCAGCTCTAAAGTTTTTAAAGCAGTGATTCACAAAGTCATGGTCACAGGGGCCACTGCCAATTCTACATCTCTTTCACAGTCCCAGTTTAGTACGATAACAGGGAATGTCATACTATATTATCCTACGTGATGCTGTCCAAACCCTACACGCTGCCATCCCCAGTGTGGTAGTATCTGACCCTTGAACAGGCCTTTACAAGGTACTTTCCGGCCAAAAGTTTCTGAACAAGGCAGTATATGATACATTAAGAGGATTTGTTAATCAAGTTCTCATTTTCATGTCTAAATGTGGGTCTTTTAGTGTTAGGTGAGGTAATGTGAGATCTTATTTTGTTAAATCAGCTGTTTGTATACCCTCAAATAGTGGTGCTGTTATAGGCTGTTTGAGCATTTTAAACAAATTCACTAAAATCATGAACTAATGCAGAAATTACTATCTCTTTAGAACAGAGGTTTTGCTATCAACTTGCCAGTAGTAGGTAGGTGTGTTTCCTTGAGAGAGAGTACTATATGTACTATATCAGGGACTCAGCCATTTAGTCCCTGCTGCTAACAGGTTGCATATTTAGTACCTGCAGATGGTAGATGAGTGGTAGTCAACCTGGTCCTACTGCCCACTAGTGGGCATTCCAGCTTTCATGGTGGGCGGTAGCAGAGTAACCAAAGTATATATAAATAAAAAGATAGATTTAACCATAGTAAGTTGTTTTATAAAGATTTATTTTGCCAAACTTAGCAAAAATTTGACATAAAGTACTTGGTAAGTAATTATTATTATATGCTTTAACTTACTGTAACTCTGCTTTATAAATTTTATAAAGTAAAGTTACTTCCCTACTTTATAAATCACCATTGCTGTGGAACCGGTGGGCAGTTAGAAAATTTTACTACTAACAGAGATACGAAAATGGGCAATAGGTATAAAAAGGTTGACTACCTCTGTGGTAGATCAACCTTACACAGAGGAAGCTCATGCTGTTGGGTCCATGCATAACTTGATGCAATGACTGTGAAGTTTGTGTGCCATATGAACACATTTGAGGTCAGAGGTTGGAGAGGCATTCTTACTTCCTTTTGGTTGAATACCTTCTCTGCAGCATGTGCTCTCTGGTGAGCATTGTACTTTCCTAGGTTTGTCCACATTCTCCTATCACAGAGTTTTCTCTTGTAGGCTGCTCTATCTTGCTCTTCCCAGATCCTTGAACTAACAATCTTAGTGATACACTCACCAAGTTAATGGCCAAGTACATCCATGTCCACTGGAACAAGTTTTTCTTAAGTAACCCCTTCATGGGGCTGTCCAACTTCTGTTCATAGTAACATACTACATTGAGTTTTCTATAAATCAGACCTGGATTTTTATTTCTTTACCAGTTCATCAAAGGGAACTCATAAGGCTGTGCCTGGGTTAATAGAGAGGCATTAGCATAACTGAAACCAATGGGAGTATTGATCACCCATTTGTGTACCTTCATATCTGCTTGGACTTGATAACACATATACCATTTCCTATTATATTTTCAAATGCTTGAGCTAATGACTTAGTGTTTTACAAAACACAACCTATGATTCTGGGCACATTTCTGGGCACAAAGTCACTTGATGTCTTATGATAATACAGGGTATCTTTGGGTTATGACACAGTTCCATTCCTATGACAGTGTCATAACCTGAATTTTGGTATAAGTGGAAACACACCCTAGCCTAACACAAATGGAACACTTGTGCTTTTAATTGTCAAAAATGGCATAGGTAAGCATACTGGGGGATGCCAACTCCCTCATTCATATGCTGTGTTACTGCGTATTCTTCAACTGTGTGCAACCAAAATAGTTTGCCCACGTAGTCTATAAGTACGATGCTAAAGGTGTGAGCTGGAACACTTATGTCTCAATTTTTTTCAATGTTTATAGGAGTGAGCATTGTAAACTCAAACCGTCATATATCAAGACTGTTGTAACCCGAAACTAAGAGGACCCCTGTACTCTTAGTTTCTAACTAGGCCCTGTCGTATAACAGGAACTTTTTAAAATTAATTTATTTTATTTTGAGATTATTGTAAATTCGCATATATTTGTAAGATATACTACAAGATGACTCTCTATATCCTTTTCAAAGTTTTCTTCAATGATAACATCTTATAAAACTGAAGTACAATATAACAATCAGATACAATCTGTCAATTTTATGCAGATTTTATTAGTATACCTCTCATTATTTTTTTCTTTTTTTTTGATTAATTTTAATGGGGTGACATTGGTAAATCAGGGTACATATGTTCAGAGAAAACATCTCTAGGTTATTTTGACATTTGATTATGCTGCATTCCCATCGTCCAAAGTCCAATTGTCTTCCTTCACCTTCTAACTGATTTTCTTTGTGCCCCTCCCCTCCCCCAACCTGCTCCTTCTCCTCCCCCTCAACCTGTAACCCCCACACTCTTATCCATGTCTCTGAGTCTCATTTTTATGTCCCTCCTATGTATGGAATCATATATTTCTTAGTTTTTACTGATTTACTTATTTCGTTCAGTATAATGTTATCAAGGTCCATCCATATTGTAAATGATCCAATGTCATCATTTCTTATGGCTAAGTAGTATTCCATAATATATATGTACCAAAGATTGTTTTTTATTAATTTTACTAGGGTGACATCAATAAATCAGGGTACATATGTTCAAAGAAAACATGTCCAGGTTATCTTGTCAATCAATTATGTTGCATACCCATAACCCAAAGTCAGATTGTCTTCTGTCACCTTCTATCTAGTTTTTTTGTGCCACTCCCTCTCCCTCTTCCCCTCTCCCTCCCTCCCCATAACCACCACACTCTTGTCAATGTCTCTTAGTCTCGTTTTTATGTCTCACCTATGTATGGAATCATGCAGTTCTTGGTTTTTTTTGATTTACTTATTTCACTTCGTATAATGTTATCATGATCCCACCATTGTGTTGTAAATGATCCGATGTCATCATTTCTTATGGCTGAGTAGTATTCCATAGTGTATGTGTGCCACATCTTCTTTATCCAGTCTTCTATTGAAGGACTTTTTGGTTGTTTCCATGTCTTGGCCACTGTGAACAATGCTGCAATGAACATGGGGCTGCATGTGTCTTTACGTATCAATGTTTCTGAGTTTGGGGAGTATATACCCAGTAGAGGGATTGCTGGGTCTTAAGGTAGTTCTATTTGCAGTTTTTTGAGGAAACACCATACTTTCTTCCATAATGGTTGTACTACTTTACATTCCCAACAACAGTAAATGAGGGTTCCTTTTTCCCCACAGCCTCTCCAACATTTGCTATTACCTCTCTTGTTGATAATAGCTAATCTAACAGGTGTGAGGTGCTATCTCATTGTAGTTTTGATTTGCATTTCTCTAATAACTAATGAAGATGAAAATCTTTTCATATATCTGTTGGCCATTTGTATCTCTTCGTGGGAGAAGTGTCTATTCATGTCCTCTTCACATATTTTTATTGAATTGTTTGTTGTTGAGTTTTATGAGTTCTTTGTATATTTTGGATATTAGGCCCTTATCTGAGCTGTTGTTTGAAAATATCATCTCCCATTTAGTTGACTGTCTGTTTATTTTGTTGTCAGTTACTCTTGCTGAGCAAAAACTTCTTAGTCTGATGTAGTCCCATTCTTTTATTTTTGCCTTCACTTCCCTTGCCTTTGGAGTCAAATTCATGAAATTCTCTTTAAAACCAAGGTCCATGAATTTAGAACCTATGTGTTCTTCTATGTACTTTATTGTTTCAGGTCTTATATTTAGGTCTTTGATCTATTTTGAATTAAGTTTAGTACAAGGGGACAAACTGTAGTCAAAATTCATTCTTTTGCATGTAGCTTTCCAGTTTTCCCAGCACCATTTGTTGAAGAGGCTTTCTTTTCTCCATTGTGTGTTGTTGGCCCCTTTATAAAAAATTATTTGACCATATATATGTGGTTTTCTTTCTGGGTTTTCTATTCTGTTCCATGGTCTGAGTGTCTATTTTTCTGCCAATACCATGCTGTTTTGATTGTCGTGGCTCTATAATATAGTTTTAAGTCAGGTATTGTAAGGCCCCCAGCTTCATTCTTTTTCTCTAGGATTGCTTTGGCTATTCAGGGGTTTTTATAGTTCCTTATAAATCTGATGATTTTTTGTTCCATTTCTTTAAAAAATGTCATTGGAATTTCATGAGAATTGCATTAAATTTGTATATTGCTTTGGGTAACATGGCCATCATGATTATATTTATTCTTTCTATCCAAGAACAAGGAATATTTTTCCATCTCATTGTATCTTTTTCGATTTTCCTTAACAATGCTTTGTAGTTTTCATTATATAGGTCCTTTACATTCTTTGTATGTTTATTCCTTGGTATTTTATTTTTTTGTTGCAATCATGAAGGGGATTATATTTTTGAGTTCATTCTCAAATGTTTCATTGTTGGCATATAGAAAGTCTATGGACTTTTGTATGTTAATTTTGTATCCTGTGACCTTACTGTATTGGCTTTTTGTTTCTAGTAGTCTTTTTGTAGATTCTTTGGGGTTGTCGATGTATAGGATCATGTCATCTGCAAAAAGTGATACCTTTACTTTTCTTTTCTGATATGGATGCCTTTATTTTTTCTTTGTCTTGTCTGACTGCTCTGGATAGAACCTCTAGCACCACATTAAATAAGAGTGGAGAGAGTGGACAACCCTGTCTTGTTCCTGATTTAAGGGGGAAAGCCTTCAGTTTTGTGCCATTTAATATGATGTTAGCTAATGGTTTATCATATATGGCCTTTATCATGTTGAGATATTTTCCTTCTATACCCATTTTGTTGAGAGTCTTAAACATAAAAGTGTGTTGTATTTTCTCAAATGCCTTTTCTGCATCTATTGATAAGATCTTGTGGTTTTTGTTCTTTGTTTTATTGATATGGTATATTACGTTAACTGTTTTACGTATGTTGAACCTTGAGATTCTGGGATGAATCCCACTTGATCATGATGTATTTTTTTTAATGTTATTGTATTCGATTTGCTAGTATTTTGTTTAGTATTTTAGCATCTGTATTCATTATAGATATTGGTCTGTAGTTTTCTTTTTTTGTGCTGTCCTTGCCCGGTTCCGGTATGAGGGTTATGTTGTCCTTATAAAATGTGTTTGGAAGAATTGCTTCTTCTTTAATATTTTGGAAGACTTTGAGTAGAATAGGCACCAAGTCTTCTTTGAATGTTTGATAGATTTCACTAGTATAACCGTCTGGGCCTGGACTTTTATTTTTGGGGAGTTTTTTAATAGATTTTTCTATTTCTTCCCTGCTAATTGGTCTGTTTAGGCTTTCTGCTTCTTCTTGACTCAGTCTAGGAAGGTTGTATTCTTCTAGGAATTTATCCATTTCTTCTAGATTGTTGAATTTAGTGGCATAAAGTTTTTCATAGTATTCTACAATAACTCTTTGTATATCTATAATATCCGTGGTAATTTCTCCTCTTTTATTTTGAATTTTGTTTATATGAGTCCTTTCTCTTTTTTCCTTGATGAGTCTTGCCAAGGGTTTGTGAATTTTGTTGATCTTTTCAAAGAACCAACTGCTTATTCTATTAATTTTTTCTATAGTTATTCTGTTCTCTATTTCATTTATTTCTGGTCTGATTTTTATTATCTCCTTTCTTCGGCTGATTTTGTGTTGTCTTTGTTTTTCTTTTTCCAGTTCCTTTAGGTGTGAAGTAAAGTGGTTCACTTGGGCTCTCTCTTTTTTTGTTCATAAAGGCCTGAAGTGATATGAATTTCCCTCTTATTACTGCTTTTACTGCATCCCATAGATTCTGATATGTTGTATTGTCATTTCCATTTTTCTGTATATATCTTTTGATCTCTGTGCTTATTTCTTCTTTGACCCATTCATTTTTAAAAAATATATTGTTTAGTTTCCACACTTTTGTGGGGGTTTTTTCCTCTTTTTTGCAGTTGAATTCTAGTTTCAAGGCTTTATGATCAGAAAATATGCTTGGTACAACTTTGATTTTTCTGAATTTGCTAATGTTGTTTTTGTGGTCCAACATATGGTCAGTTTTTGAGAATGATCCATGTACACTGGAGAAAAATTTATACTCTGTCACTATGGGATGAAATGTCCTGTAGATGTCTATCATATCCAGGTGCTCTAGTGTTTTGTTTAAGGCCAATATATCTTTATTAATTCTCTGTTTGGATGACCGATCTAGAGCTATCAGCGGTGTATTGAGGTCTCCAAGTATGATTGTATTTTTGTCAGTTTTTTTTTAGGTCAATAAGTATTTGTCATATATTTTGGTGCTCCTTGGTTTGGTGCATATATATTAAGGATTGTTATGTCTTCTTGATTCAGTGTCCCCTTAATCATTATGAAATGACCATTTTTGTCTCTGAGTACTTTTTCTGTCTTGTAGTCAGCATTATTAGATATGAGTATTGCTATGCCTGCTTTTTTTTGGATGTTATTTGCTTGGAGCATTGTTTTCCAGCCTTTCACTTTGAATTTGTTTTTATCCTTGTTGCTTAGATGAGTTTCTTGTAGGCAGCATAGAGTAGGATTTTCTTTTTTTAATCCATTCTGCTACTCTGCGCCTTTTTATTGGTGAGTTTAATCGGTTTACATTTAATGTAATTATTGACACTTGTGGGTTCTCTAATGCCATTTTATACATTGCTTTCTGTCAGTTTTGTGTCTTGTTTGATTCTTCTCTTTTGTTTTTCTATCCTTTGTTTTTGTTTGGTTGTATTCCATACTTCTTTCCTCTGTTGCTATCTTTTTTAAATCATGTGTTTCTGTGGTGGTTTTTTCAAGTGTGGTTACCATTAAGTAACGAAAAGGGTTGCTACCCTGTTCATTTAATGCACTATCTTGTGAGTACTTCAGTACTCCATCGTCATTTGTTACTGTTAGTTTCTGTTCTCTCCCCCCCTTTTTTTTGTTTGTTTTTGTTGTCACAGTTTAAATTTGGTTTTATTGTGTTCTTCGTGGAGCTTTTACCTGTGGTTTTGTTTTGTTTTGTTCTTTGTTTCTGGTTGGAAAACTCCCTTTAGTAATTCCTGGAGTGGGGGTTTTCTGATGATAAATTCCCTCATCTTTTCTGTATCTGTGAATGTTTTTATTTCTCCTTCGTATTTGAAGGATAGCTTTGATGGGTATAATATTCTTGGCTGAAAGTTCTTCTCTTTCAGGACTTTAAATATTGGGGTCCACTCTCTTCTAGTTTGTAGAGTTTCTGTTGAGAAATCGGATGATAATCTAATAGGCCTTCCTTTATATGTTGTATTCTTTTTATTCCTGGCTGCCTTGAGAATTTTTTCTTTGTTGTTGATTTGTACCAATTTCATTATGATGTGCCTTAAAGTAGGTTTGTTGGGGTTAAGATAACTCGGAGTTCTGTTTGCTTCTTGAATTTGAGGCTTTAGTTCTTTCCACAGGCTTGGAAAGTTCTCATCTATTATTTGTTTGAGTATGTTCTCCATTCTATTTTCTCTCTCTTCTCCCTCTGATATACTTATTATTCTTATGTTATTCTTTTTGATGGAGTCAGACAATTCCTGTAGGGCTTTCTCATCTTTTTAAATTTTTGATTCTCTTTCTCCTTCTCTCTGTTGTGCCTCAAGTTGCTTGTCTTCTATTTCACTAATTGTACCTTCTATGTGGCCTGTTTTATTAGTTAAGCTTGTTACCTAGTTTTTCAGCTCGTGAATTGAGTTTTTCATCTCTGTTTGATTTGTTTTTATAGTTTCAATTTTCTTGGTAATATATTCTTTGTGTTTGTTGAGTTGTTTTCTGAGCTCCCTAAGTTGCCTTTCTCTGTTTTCTTGTATATCTCTGAGTATTTTTAGGATTTCTATTTTAAATTCTCTGTCATTTAGCTCCAAGGTTTCCAATATATTTAATTTTTTCTCCATAGATTTTTTTCTCATCTATCTGTGCTGCCTCTCTGTCTTTTGTATCCATGATATTTGATTTCCTTTTCCTTAATGGCATCTAAGGGTGGTTTTGTTGATAGTACTAATGAGAATTAATAAAGAATAAAAAGTTAAAAAATTTAAAAATTTAAAAAAATTAAAAATTATTATTTTCTTTTTTTTTTCATTTTTCTCCTCTATTCTTCTTGAGAAAATCTTGTGGTGAACTTTGAATTATATTGTGCTAAGTAGAACAAAAACTACCTATAATGGAGGGCCTGAGTTGGGGAGAAGTGATAAAGGGGCAAAGGAAAGGGGGTATGGACCCACAAAATGCAAAAAAGGAAAAAATTTTGGTCAAGAATAAAATGATTTGCTTTTAGGTGATGGTTAACTAAGAAATATAATGAGAGGAATAAGAGGGAAACAGGAAAAATGGGAAAAATTAAAAAATTACTATTGTATTTAGTGGATCAAAAAGTAGATAAAATGGAGAGCCTGGGTTGGGAGCACTGCTAGTGAGTTGAAAAAGCGAAGCAAAAAACCCCAAAGCGCCACAAAGAAAAAATTGGAGTCCCAAATAAAATAATTTGTTTGTGATTGAGGATTGAATGAGAGGAAAAGTAAAGGAGAAAGAAAAAACAAATATAGAGGTAGAAAAACAGAAAGAGGAAAACACAAAATGAAGAAAAAAGAACAAAAGGAGAGAGAGAGAGAAAGAGTTAAGTGTTTTGGGTGCAACCCTCATAGAGAGAAAGGAAGAGGAAAGGAAAGATAATTAGAGATATAACACTTATGGGTAGTATAGTTCAAGGAGAGGAGAGAGTAAGACCAGCCCAAATTGGAAAAGGAAGAAAATAATCAAAACAAGAAGATAAGAGAAACAAATGAACAAATATAATAAAATGGGATAGGTTATAAAGTCTGTGGATCATACTTGACTGAGAGGTTGTCTTCTTGCTCTTTCTTTTCTCTCCGTCTTCCTGGTCAGTGACTCTGTACCCCGGGTTCTGCCCCTGTGGCATGCTTAGGTAGATGTTTGCAGTTGTTAAGTCTCTATGGCGATGTCATATATTGGGCTTCAGTCTCATTGGTAGTTGAGGCTCATTAGCATTTGCAGGCTCTGACAATGAGATAGTCCATTTTCTTGGAGCCTCTCTCCTAGTCTTTCCTTCCTGAATTAGCAGCCTGATGATCCAGCTATGGGTTTGCTGCTGCCTCTGCCTGGAGAGTAAGAGGCTCAAAGAGCTGGCAAATCCCCACTCTATCCCCACTCAGTGCAGGGCTCTGGGTAAGGCTCAATCAGTCAAGGCCGCTAGCATAATCAGGTGGGGCTGGGAGCCAGTTGTTTTCAAGGTGCCTTTCTATGTGCCTCTAGGCATGTCCCAAATGCCTCAGCACTCTGTGGGACCCCTTTCCCCAGGCCTTTGGCACTTTGTAACCTGTTTTGGCTGGGTAGAAAATGCCCTAGTCACTGTTTGCAAAGCAGAAGGACTTACAAGCTGCCAAATCCCTCTTTTTTTTTTTTTTGTATTTTTATGAAGCTGGAAATGGGGAGAGACAGTCAGACAGACTCCCGCATGCACCCGACTGGGATCCACCCTGCATACCCACCATGGTGCAATGCTCTGCCCACCAGGGGGCGATGCTCTGCCCCTCTGGGGCATCTCTCTGTTGCGACCAGAGCCACTCTAGCACCTGGGGCAGAGGCCAAGGAGCCGTCTCTAGCACCCAGGCCATCTTTGCTCCAATGGAGCCTCAGCTGCGGGAGGGGAAGAGAGAGACAGAGAGGAAGGAGGGGGGGTGGAGAAGCAAATGGGCGCTTCCCCTATGTGCCCTGGCCGGGAATTGAACCCAGGTCGCCCGCATGCCAGGCCGACACTCTACCACTGAGCCAACCGGCCAGGGCCTCAAATCCCTCTTTTTAACATATAGCGCTGAGTATGCAAACTCTGCCAATCAGAGGTTGCCTCCACCCCTATGTGCATGTCATAACAAGAGGTACTAAAAAATATCTCCCCTCTTGTCTTAGATTGCTTACCTGAGATAGAGCTTGTCAGTTAGGGTCGCATAGGTCATTTGGGAGGTGAGAAGACTGTGGGTAAGCTAATACTTCAAGGGTCTGTTAGCTTGTATGGCTGGGTGAGTTACCCCACCCACCTGGAGAAGTTCAAGCGTAGGGAATCTCGCTTTTGCGTGCCGCTCTTCAGTGCACAGAGATGACCCCTGAGACTCTTGTCAGAGCCCACACAAAGGCCTCTGACTTTGCCTCTCTGTCCAGTAACACGGGCATCCCCTCCTGGGGTAATCTCTCACCCACTCTCTGCGCTCGCGGACCAGGATATAACGCCGGCCGCCTATCACTCTGGGTGAGGCACCCAGCCCGCATGGAAAAGTTCGAGGGTAGGGAATTTTGCTCCCTCTCACTCCCCACGCGCCGCTTTTCAGGGCACAAGAGCAACCCTGAGACTCTGATTTTGGCCCCCACAAAGGCCCCTGACTTTGCCCCTCTGTTCGGTAACACGGGCGCCCACTCCCAGGACTCTAGGAGGAATCTTTCGCACACTATCTGCATGCGCCGATCAGGAAATCAGGGCAGATGGCTGCCCTCCTTGTTTTTCTTTGTCTGGATTTGGCGCGAGTGTTAGCTTGTATTGACTGGGTTGCCACAAGCACAGTTTTTTCTCGGCTTGGATATCCATGCCACAGCTTGGTTCGGGAGTTTGTGCCGCAGCCTAGTACTATTCACACCCTATGCCCGCCTCAGTTCCTATACTCTCAGTTCCCAGTGAAAGCAGCCATTATTTAGGTTAGTGAGGAAGGCGGAGTGTTTCTTCCTCTGTCTTATTTCCTTCAGGTTGAATATATATTTAGCTCAATCATACTTTTGCATCTAGTGTGGAACTGCTGGAGGCTCCAAGGATAGATTTTTCTGTCTCTGGTTGAAGATCTTGTTGAATTTTTGGGGAGATTTATTGGTATTGCTCCTTATGGCGCCATTTCTCTGACATCACTGCCTCTCATTATTTTAATGAAGGGAACATGGTCATCAGGCAGCTGCTCTAGTCTTATGTAATAAATCTATTTTAATATGTTTCATTATAATAAAACACCTAAGCTTACTGAAAAACTTCTTTTATACTCTTTGGATAAAAATATGGCATTTTATTTCAATTACTATAGCCCACTCTTCACTCTAAGCTTCAAGGAACCATTCTGTAAGTGTAGCAGGATGGACTTGTCAGGATCACTGACAAGATTTGCTACATTTTCCCAGACTCTCTCTCACTCACCGCTCAGGAAAAAAATTTTTTTTCAAATAAAGGGAATAATGTATAAGCATACATTTGATAGATATACTTCCAGCACAAGCTTTTATATGCATCCCATAAATGTATAGACCTAAAGAAAAAATAGATTATTTTATTTTTTCTATTAAATTTCCATAGAGACTATGATATTTATTCAGTATGGATTTAATAATGTATATATAACAACCTCTTGTGGATGACAGGAAAGCATAAGTGAGCAGCAAACATATAAAAACCTCTGCTTTCATGCAATGTACATTGCAGTGGATGAATGCAGATCCACAAATAATTAAAATAGATAGCATATTATATGATGATATATGCAGTGGAGAAAACCCATCTGCCAGGGAGTAGGCTGTTGAGTTAAACACTGTTACCACAGAAGAATTTAATGAAAAGGAGACATTCACTGCAATACTTGAATGAGTTCAGGGAATAGTCCTCATAGATTTCTGGGGTAAAGGGTATACCTGTCAATGGGAACAAGAAGTAAAATAACCTTTAGGAAAGAGTGTGATCTTTTAGTTGAAAAGTTAATGAGCGAGTGCATCAATCTTGGAATAGGCAGCAGTAAAGTGAGTGGCTAAGGGTCAGAGGAAGTGCAAAATATTTTTCTCCAAGACGTTGCTGGTCATTGTAAAGAGTTTGGCTTTACCCTGAGTGAAATGAAGAGACATAGAAAGATATTGCGTGAACAGATGAAATTAATTTTAATGCATTGTTTCTAGCATTGTGAAGAATTAACCAGATTCAAATGGATCTCCAGAAAGTCACAAAGTCTGAAGCAAGAAGCCTGTGACTGAGACAGCTTGGAAAACAAGCTGTTGAGACACCGCATTTGCCATTGTCACCATGCCGCATGTGGTGTGATTTTTTTGCCACCCCTATTTCCCATGCCATGTGCTTCAGCCTCTCCCTCTGGCTTTGAAAGATCTGATAGGGAAAGATCAGCAGCCTTGGCATTCTTCACTGGCTCTGTAGGAGGGCTGCAAGGGAAGGGGAGCACAGTGGGACCCTGTGCACTCCTGTTGCAGCATTTGAGCTCCCTTCTGTCTTCTGCAATTCAACTTCTTGTCTCAGGTCCTCTTCCCAGTCAGAAATGCATTTTATATAATTGGAAACAGGAACTGGATTTCAGATCCTATCCTAATGTTTTTCACCTTCTACACACCCAATTCACAAACAATAAACATCGTTACTCATCAGCTGCTTCCTTAGCCAGTACTACCAAGGCCATGCCTGCCATATTCACTCATGTGGACTTCTGGAATAGCCTCCAAACTGACATTTTTGCTGTTGTTTCTTTTTGTTCTGAATCCTGTTTTCCACAGTCTCCAATATGACCTTTTTAAAAAGGCAGAGCACATTATATCGCTTTCCAATTTTAAATATTTCTATATCTTTCAGTTCCATTTCAAATAAAATATCAACTCTCTGTAGTATGCATGATCGGGCCTCTTCCTCTTCTTTATCTTATTCTCCATTTTTCTTACTGTTGCTCATTTTTCAATTTAGTCAGGGAACATGATGGACCTGTTTCCCCTCAGGACCTTTTGTTCCTTCTCTGACCTGTGCTTGGATTGCTCTGTCTCCTGATCTTTGCCCCACTGAATCTTTCATTCAGGCTGCAGTTCAAACAGTGTTGCCCCAGGGAGGCTCTGCAACCCGACCCAGTAGTGCCATTCTCTCACCCTAGTTACTCTCCATTGCATTATCTTTACTTAAATCATTTATCATTACATGAAGTAACTTGTATTCTGTACTTTTATCCTGTATCTCTCTCACTGACTAGAATTTCAAGTCCCTAAGAAGGGAGACCCAAACTATCTTACTTTTGTCATTGAAACTATCTGGAATAGTTGCTATTACTTAGCAAGTGTGCAGTGCAGATATGTTAAATAGATGAATGGATGAGTGAGTGTGATGAGCCTAGTGCCTCTGCTTCTGTCGCGTAACCTTTGTGTTTGTTTACTTTGCCTGTTAGACAAGACTGACTCTTCAGCAGGTATTTTCATTACTCGCCTCCACAAGAAGCCAGGACAAAATCAAAGAAAAGAAAGAGGATACATTTTTCATTATTTCTCCTCAACAACCCCAACTCTACTTTATTCCAAGTGGTGAGGAACTTCTGACAATTCTGAGTGTTTCTGTGTTTATCTTACTTTCTCACTAAGGTCAGGGCTAAGGTTAGAAGCCTTTTAGGTCTATGCCAGAATATTATTTTTTTAGCCTATTTTTTTTCAAATTTCACAGAATATAGTTTTGTTCCTGTAATTTGGCTTACACATAGATATATATAGTCATATATATATATATATATATATATACACACACACACACACACACACACACACACACTTGTTTTTTTGTATACATTTCAACAGATATCAGGAGAGGAATGTGTGCAATCAACTTCACCACCTATTGATAGAATGTCAAATATTGTTTCTAAGTTTAAAAGATTATAAAACTGAAGACATTTCATAATATTTCTATGAGTGTATGTGGGGAAAGTTTTCATAAGATGGAAATTATCCTTAGAGAATGTAATCCCAAATATTAGTAGTTTGTTTTCTTTGATAATGGTAAAGTTATTTTAACTTCTGGTATAAAAATGACATTTTGATTCCTTTATTAAAGTATCTCCTTATTTAAGATAACATATAAATGGTATTTTTCTAAAATGAACTAGAAATAATATAAATATTAGAAAAAATATTACTGAATATTATTTAAATATTTAAAAAATTTAAAATCTACATCTGGGTTAATTCAAGCTGTTCATAGAAAAAAAATGTATATAGGCCAAATATCTTAATTTACATGCTTATGAATATGAGATTTCCAATAATAGCTCAATACAAAATAACCTTTTTAACACCTCAAATTAGATAGTATTTGACAATAATTTCACAATTCTAATTACTTGGGAAAAGGGTATTATCTTAAATATCTTCATAGGTTTAAAATGTAAAGTAACTCTGATATTGCTTTTGAGATTCAGTCTCTATAAATATATTATGCATAATAGGTATTATATTGGCCAAACCTCTTGAAGAGACATAATTTATAATAATACAGAAACTGTGAATACTTTCTGAATTATAACCGAGGTACTAGAATAGGAAAATGAGTGAAGGACATTGGAAGAGGTTGAGGACATGTGGCCATGTAATGAAAGCACAATGAATGTTCCATTATCTGCAGAGCAGATAATATTAACAATGGACAGCTATTTAAAAATACTGTATCTAGGATGATTTTATCTAGTATTGCAATTGAAAAACTGTTTAATGACATTCCTCTCTGAGTATACTGAAATCAGCTATAACTATAACTTAATTTTAATTATGAAATATAAACATACATTAAAGGATGTGAATAGAAAATAATTTAGAAAGGAGAAATTTAATAAAGCACATACAAAGGAAAAATAAGTATAAATGAATACTTTGGAAAAGTAGAAAAAATGTACATGTGTCTCACCTTGCTGCTAGAACAAACATGCTATAGATTGGGTAGGTGGCTTTTAACTGAAAGAAATTTACTTCTTGTACTTTTGGAGGCAGGACATTCAAGATCAGGGTGCTACCATGGTTGGGTTCTGTTGGCAGCCCTCATATAGGTTGCAGAAGCCTACTTCTCTTTATGTATCTTCACATGGCAGAGAGCAGAGAGAAAGGAAAAAACCTCTCTCATGACTCTTAGAGGGCACTAATTCTATTCATGAGAACTCCACTTTTAACATCTCATTTAAAATGATTTAATACCATCACATGATGGAGGTCAATGTTGAGGATATAAACATTTAGTCTATAATACCATGTTATATGTTAAATAATTTCAACAAAGAAACAAAGAAGAGTTTACCAAAAGTTTCCTGAAAGGGAAGTTACAAATTATAAAAAATTAGAATTTGATATCCTAATTTTGAAATCTTGCTATGTGAGATTTGACTCTTATTATGATTTAAATGTATTTTGATTCATTTTTAAAATTAGTGCAAAGTTTTAAAAATAGTAAAGTGATTTTTTAATATGGGAACATTTTAGTCACCTTATTGTAGTATAATGAACCTACAGTAAACTGCAATGTAAAAATTACACAATTTGGTAAATGTCTATGTTTATGTGCTTACAGAAAGTCAAAACAAAAGTAAATAACAAAATAATAAACATGTTCATCACTCCAGTTTTCTTTAACTCCCACATATACTTTTAACTTACCTTCCTATCATTACCCTCTTTCCTGTTCCTAGGCAACTAGTTATCAGTTTGTATTTTCTAAAATTTTATGTAAAATGGAATTATAGACTATGTATTATGTAGTTGCAATACACTGTTTTTCTTTATTCATCACAGTTGTTTAGATTCATCTGTGTCATTGCATATATCAATGAAATATAACTTTTTAAAATGCTCTCTTGATCCGATTTTGAGGTACTGGCTATGGGCTGGTCAGTTCTCTTTCATGAACAGTAGAAACCCCTACACCACATCTCTTACATAGCACTCACACTAAAGGGTCATTGTTCACCCAGGGGACAGGGCCAGATAATGCAGGAAATAGCCCATCTGCCCGGGAGCTGGAAAATTCATTCAAATTAGCCAGTCCACAAAGATACCTGGAAATCCACCCTGCTTGCTAAACATAATATGCCCCCTGCAGTTCTAGTTTGCTATTACCCTATTTTTTGGTACAACTACCCATGTGTGGCCTTGCCAGGGAGTCTTCTCTATTTTGGAGCTGTAAAAAAAACAAATGGCTTTGTCTTTTGTCTTTCTAGATGTGTGTGTTGTATCTCACTTAAAAAAAAAGTCTTATGAAATAATCAGTTTTATGATTTTGATTGATGAGTTACATTGTATAGATATAAAAACAGTTTGTCCACTCCTCTTTTATTTTATTTCATTTATTCATTTTTAGAAAGGACAGAAAGAGGGAGAGAGAGAGGGAGAGAGGGAGAGAGAGGAGAGAGAGACAGAGAGAGAGAGAAGGGGGAGGAGCTGGAAGCATCAACTTCCATATGTGCCTTGACCAGGCAAGCCCAGGGTTTCGAACCAGCGACCTCAGCATTTCCAGGTCGACACTTTATTAACTGCGCCACCACAGGTCAGGCTGTCCACTCCTCTTTTAATGAGTTTCTCAGTTATTTTCCCAGTTTGGGGTAATAAATATACAAATAAGAAATCAATAAATTAATTAATAAACAAATAAACAGCAATATTTGTATAGATATATGCCTTTATTCTTCTTGGTTTTATACCTAGAAGAGGAGTGACTAAGTTATATGGCAAGTGATTTTTACCTTTTTAAGAAACTACTGACACATTTAACAATAGTTTTACAATTCAATTTTTGGGGTTTTTTTTTTGTATTTTTCTGAAGTGAGAAGCAGGAAGGCAGAGAAAGAGACCTGACCGAGATCTACTTGACATGCCCACCAGAAGGAGATGCTCTGCCCATCTGAGGCATTGCTTTGTTGCAACCAGAGGCATTCTAGCATCTGAGATGGAGGCCACGAAGCCATCCTCAGCACTTGGGCCAACTTTGCTCCAATGTAGCCTTGGTTGCAGAAAGGGAAGAGAGAGATAGAGAGAAAGGAGAGGGAGAAGGGTGAAGAAGCAGATGGGCACTTGTCCTGTGTGCGCTAGCCAGGAAACGAACCCAGGACTTCCACACACCAGAAACGACGTGCTACCGCTGAGCCAATCGGTCAGGGCTTACAATTTCTTTATGCCAACTAGTAGTACATGAAAGTTTCAATTACTCCATATTCTTAGCAACACTTGACATTTTTAACATTCTAACAGACATGTAGTGTTATCTCACTGAAGTTTTAATTTGCATTTCCTTAAAGACTAATGATATTGAACATTATTTCATACACTTAGTAGTCATCTATGTATGTTCTTCAGTGAATTATCAGCTCACTTAAAAATTATTTTGATGAGCTGTTTGTTAAATTTCTTATATCAAGTTCAAGGAAACTTAAAACTTAATTTTTAAGTCAACTTTATAAATTGCGAATATAAAACTTTGATCAGATATATAATTTGAACATATTTTTTCTCAATTTGTGGCTAATAGTTTTAAACATTTAACATTTTTTTAAGTGAGAGGAAGGGATATAGACAGACTCCCGCACATGCCCTGACCAGGATCCACTCGGCAACCCTGTCTAAGTCTGATACTCCAATTGTCTCTATTCAACCGAACCATCCTCAGCATCTGACACCAACGCTCAGACTACCTTGGACCAACCAAGCCACTGGCTGTGGGAGGGGAGAGAGAGAGAAGGAGGAGGAGATGGAAAGGAAGAGAAGTTAATGGACACTTCTCATGTGTGTCCTGACCGGAGATCAAACCTGAGACATCCACACACTGGGTCAGCACTCTATCTACTGAGAAAAACAGCTAAGTCTTAAGATTACTTTTAAAGAAGACACAGGTTTGAATTTTGATTAAGTTAAATTTTTTATTTTTGAAATTGATGTTTTGTTTTGGTTTGTTTTGTTTGGTATCTAAGAAATATATTCTCAAGGTCACAAAGATTATTCTCTATATTTTCTACTAGATATTGTCAATTTAAATTTATAATACATCTGAGTTAATTTTTAATTTTAATTAAGCTCATGGTATATTTTTTGCACATTGATACTAAATTTTGTTTGCAAGTAGATATTTAATTTTCTAGTACTATATGTTGAAAATATTGTTTCTCCAATGAATCACTATGTACTATTGTCAAAATCAAATGATCATAACAAATATATGCTAAGAAATTGGACAATTTGAACAAAGGAATAAATTCCTAGAAACATGCAATCTTCCAAAACTGAATCAGGAAGGATCAGAGAATCTGAATTGACTAATGACAACAAATGTAATTGAAGCAGTGTAAAAAAACTCCCAACAAACAAAATTCCTGGACTGCCATTTGTATGTCCTCTGAGGAGAAGTGTCTGTTCAGGTCCTCTCCCAGTTTCTTAACTGAATTATTTGCTTGTTTGTTTCTAAAATTTGTGAGTTTTTAAATATATTTTGAAAATTAACCCCTTATTGGAGCTGTTGTTTGCAAATATCATATCCCATTTAGTTGGCTGCCTATTTGTTTTGTCAGTTTCTTTTGCTATACAGAAGCTTTTTAGTATGATATAGTCTCATTCATTTATTTTTGCCTTTACTTCCTTTGCCTTTGGGGTCAAATTCATAAATTGTTCTCTACAACCAAGGTCCATGAGCTTAGTACCTATGTTTTCTTTTATGTAGCTTATTGTCTCAGGTCTTATATTTAAGTCTTTGATCCATTTATAATTAACTTTTGTGCAGGGAGACAAATTGTATTTGTTTCATTCTTTTGCATGTGACTTTTCAATTTTCCCAAACCATTTATTGAAGAGGTTTCATTTCTCCATTCTGTATTTTTGGCTACTTTGTCACAGATGATTTTTCCATATTTATGTGGTTTTATTTCAGTGCTCTCAATTGGTCTGTATGACTTTCTGCCAATACCATGCTGTTTTGATTATCATGGCTCTATAGTATAATTTGAAGTCAGTGTGATACCTCCAGCTTTATTCTTTTTCCTCAGGATTGCTTTGGCTATTCGGTTTTTTATGGTTCCATACCAGCCTCGTAATATTTTGTTGTTTCTTTAAAAAATGGCATTTAGATTTTGATGGGATATTGCATTAAACTTGTATATTGCTTTGGCAATATGGCCATTAAAACTATGAACATGGAGTACTTTTCCATTTCATTGTGTCTTTATTAATTTATTTCAATAATGTTTTGTAGTTTTCAGTATATAGGTCCTTCATATCCTTTAAGTTTATTCCTAGGTACTTTTATTATTTTTTTTTAGTTCATTTTCTGAAATTTCATTGTTGGCATATAGAAAAGCAATAGACTTTTGCATATTAATTTTGTATCCTGTGACTTCACTTTATTGGTTTATTGTTTCTAATAGTTTTTTGGTGGAGTCTTTGGGGTTTTCTACATACAGGATCATGTCATATGCAAAGAAGTGATACCTTTATTTCTTCTTTCCTGATATGAATGCCTTTTATTTCTTTCTCTTTCCTAATTACTCTGGCTTAAACTTCCAGAACTATACTGAATAATAGTGGAGAAAGTGACCAGCCTTGTCTTGTTCCTGATTTTAGAGGAAAAGCCTTCATTTTTTTCACCATTTAGTATATTAGCTGATAGTTTTTCATCTATAGCCTTTATTGTATCGAAGTAATTTCATTCTATTTTGATTTTATTGAGTGTTTTAAACATAAAAGGATGTAATATCGAATGCATTTTCTGCATCTATTAATAGGATCATATGATTTTTGTTCTTTGGTTTGCTGATATAGTGTATTACATATTATGTTGATCAATTTCTATATGTTGAAGCATCCTTGTGCTCCTGGAATGAATCCCAATTGATTGTGATGTATTATTTTTTAATGTTTTGTTGTATTCAATTTTAGTGTTTTGTTTAGAATTTTTACATCTGTATTCAATACAGATATTGGTCCGTAGTTTTGGTTTTTTCTGTTGTCCTTGCCCAGTTTTTGTATGAGGGTTATGTTGGCTCATAAAATGTGCTGGGGAGTATTGCTTCTTTTTCTATTTTTTGGAAGACTTTGAGAAGGATAGGAACCAAATCTTCTTTGAATATTTGGTAGAATTTACTAGTGTAACCATCTGGTCCTGAACTTTCGTTTTTGGAGAGCTTTTGATAGTTGTTTCTATTTCCTTCCCACTTATATGTCTATTTAGGTTTTCCAATTCTTCATGACTCAGTCTGGGAAGATTGTATAGTTGTAGGAATTTATTCATTTCCTCTATTTTGTTGAATTTGGTGCCATATAACCTTTCATAATATTCTACTATGACCTTTTGTATATCTATAATGTCTATGGTAATTTCTCCTCTTTCATTTCGGATTTTGATTATAAGTGTGTTCTCTTTTTCCTTAATGAATCTAGCAGATAGTTTGTTGATTTTATTGATCTTTCAAAGAACCAGCTTTTTGTTATGTTAATTTTTTCTGTAGTATTTTTGCTATTTCATTTACTTTTGCTCTAATTTTTATTATTTGCTTTATTCTGCTGACTTTGGGCTGCTTTTGTTCTCCTTTTTCTAGTTCCTTAAATTGTGATGTTAGATTGTTTATTTGAAATTTCTCTTGTTTTTTGATATAAGCATGTAGTGATGTAAACTTCTCTCTTATTACTGCTTTTGCTGCATCCAGGAAATTTTATGTTATTTTATCAGTTTAATTGGTATGTAAATATCTCTTGATCTCTGCTTTTTTTATTTCTTCTTTGACCCAGTAATTTTTAGAAGTAAGTTGTTTAATTTGCACATTTATGTGGACTTTTTACTTTTTTTTTTTTTTTTTTTTTTTTTTTTTTACAGAGACAGAGAGTGAGTCAGAGAGAGGGATAGACAGGGACAGACAGACAGGAATGGAGAAAGATGAGAAGCATCAATCATTAGTTTTTCATTGTGCGTTACAACACCTTAGTTGTTCATTGATTGCTTTCTCATATATGCCTTGACCGCGGGCCTTCAGCAGACCCAGTAACCCCTTGCTCGAGCCAGTGACCTTGGATTCAAGCTGGTGGGCTTTTTTTCAAACCAGATGAGCCCGCACTCAAGCTGGCGACTTCATGGTCTCGAACCTGGGTCCTCGGCATCCCAGTCCAACGCTCTATCCACTGCGCCACTGCCTGGTCAGGCTTGGGCTTTTTACTTTTTACAGTTGAATTCTAATTTCAAAGCCTATGATCAGAAAATATGCTTGGGATAATTTCAGTCTTCCTGAATTTTTTGTTATTAGTTTTGTGGCCCAACATATGGTCTATCCTTGAGAATGTTCCATGCACACTGGAGAAGTATGCATAATCTGATGTTTTGGGATGAAATGTCATATATATGTTTATTATGTCCATTTGGTCCAGAGTGTCATTTACAGCCAATATTTCTTGATTTTCTGTTTGGATGATTTATTTAAAGCTGTCAAAGTTGTGTTGAAACCTCCAAGTAAAATTGTGTTTTTTTCTTTTATTTTTAGAACAGTTAGTAGATGTCTTGTGTAGTTTGATGTAAATATATTAAGAAGTGTTATGTCCTCTTCATACAATGTCCCTTTTATCATTATAAAATGTCCACCATTGTTATTTTATAGTCAGTATTTGTGGACAAGTCCTGCCGGGGGTGAGAACGATGGAGACACAAAGAGCCAACTCCGGGAACCAGGTTCAGTGATGCAGATCCACTTTATTCGAGAAGTAAGCTAGCTTATATACATGGGTTCAGCCTATAGGATGTTACAGCATGTCCTTCATAGCCAATGGCTGAAAAGATCAGGGAGCTGCATGGTTGGCACTAAGTCACTTCCTTATAGCAGGCGAGCTTCCTTCCTGGTATACCCAGGAGGCTTCTGGGAGCTGGAGAATTCTCACAGCATTGCATCAGCCACAGCTGCTAGGAATGTGCTCTGAACTCCACCCACAAGTATTATAAGATGTGAATATGGCTACAACTACTTTTCTTTGGATGTTAATTTCTTGGATAATTGTTTTCCAACCTTTCACTTTGAATCTACTTGCTGCTTTGATGTTTCACTTGAAAGCAGCATATTGTTGGCTTTTGCTTTTTGATGCAATTTGCTACTCTGTGCCTTCTTATTGGTGAGCTTAGTTCATTTACATTTAGGGTAATTATTAACAATTGAGGATTTTCTATTTTCATTTTATGTTTTGTTTTCTGGTAGCTCTGTGTCTTGTTTGGTTTTTCTCTTTTTTGTTTCTGTCAGCTGTTTTTGTTTGGTGGTATTCCTTTCTTGTCCCCCTATTTCTTCTCTTTTTGTGCTGTGTCTTTCAATAGTGGCTTGTTCATGGGTGGTTACCATTAGGTTATTAAGAGAAAAATGTTTATATATACAAGAGTACTTTGTCTTAAGAATACTTCTGCACTCCATCCTCCTTTGATACTGTATAATTTTATCCTCTTCCCTTTTAGATTATTGTCACAGGTTATTCCTGCTTTTATTGTGACCTTGTTGAAGATTTTTCTTGTAGTTTTGATTTGTTTTTGTTCTTTGTATCTGGTCAAATAACCTCCTTGAGTATTTTCTGCAATGGGGGTTTCTGCTGATAAATTCCCTCAGCTTCTGTATGTCTCAAAAAAATTATTTCTCCTTCATATTTGAATGATAACATTGATCAATAGAGTATTCTTGGCTGATAATTCCTCTCTTTCAGTACCTTGATTGTTTGGGTCCACTCTCTTCTGGCTTCTAGAGTTTCTGCTGAGAAATCTGATGACAATCTAATGGACTTTCCTTTATGTCTAATGTTTTTTTTCTTACCTGCCTTGACAATTAATTTTCATTGATTTTTGACAGTTTTATTGCTAATGTGTCTTGGAGTAGGTCTGTTTGGGTTGAGGTAACTTGGCATTCTGTTTGCTTCTTGAATTTGAGGCTCTAACTTTTTTCATAGGCTTGGGAAATTCTCATCAATTATTTGTTTGAATAGGCTCTCCATTCCCTTTTCCCTCTCTTCTTGTGATATACCCATTATTCTTATATTGCTCTTTCTGATGGAGTCAGACAATTCTTGTAGAGCTCTCTATTTTTTTGTTTTGTTTTGTTCTAAATTTGTGAGTCTCTCTTCTCTTCCCTCTGAGTATCTCTGGTTGCCTGTCTTCAATATCACTGATTCTTTACTCTATCTAGTTTGTTCTATTTACTAAACTTGCTAACTCAGTCTTCAATTTATGTATTGAGTTCTTCAGATCTGTTTTTAAAGTTTCAATCTCCTTGGTGAGGTATTTGTTTTATTTATTAATTTGTTTTATGAGCTCATTAAGTTGCCTATTGGTGTCTTCTTGCATCTTGTTGAGTATTTTCAAAACTTCAATTTTAAATTCTCTGTCATTTTACTCCAAGGATTCCATGTGATTTTTTTTTTTCCTGGAGATTTTTCATTTTCCTTCTGAACTACATCTCTGTTTGTTTAGCCATGGTATTTGATTTCTTCTTCCTTGATGGCATTTGAGAGTGGTATTGTTAAGAATCCTAACAAAAAAAATAACTAAAAACATTAAATAAAAGTAAAATAAAAATATAGAAAAGAATTATAACAATATAAGAATAAATAATAAAAATATATATAAAATTTTAAAAAGTGAAATTCAAAAATGAAAAAGAGAAAAAAAATAAGGGGAAAAAAAGAAAAATAAATTTTAGTTCTGTGAGGTTTCTTCTAGTAGCTGTTGCTGTATTACAACTTTTAGCTTTGTGAAATTCCTGGGGTGTCTGCTGAGATATTATAGTTACAATGATGTAGGTGGGGCCACGGTTACATTGGTGGTTGGGGCATGTTTTGATTACTTTATGGCTTTGGCTTTACTGCTTCAGCTTTCCAACTGTACAGTTCTAGTAATGCTGATCTCTGGCTTCTGAACATTCCTTCCCGTTATTCAGTAGAACTGGACACCAGACATGGAGCACCTCTGTTCTTCAGGGGAGAGAGTGGCTCTGGAAAGCTAATTGTGGTATTTGTCACTGCCACTCTCAGTATTGTGAGATGAGGGAGGCAGGGCCTGGGAGGCTGGGGGTTGCACTTTAGCTTTCTCTGTTTCTGCCAAGTATAGACTGCAGACAGACTGCAGAAACACTGGCTGTGAACCCACATAGTTTTCTCTGTTTCTGCTGAGTACAGGCTTCAGGCAGACTGCAGAAACACTGGCTATGACCCCATGCACTGGTCACTTTGGTTTATCTCCCCCTCTGCCACTCTGTCTCACTGTTTCTCCCAGCAGAAAGAGGTCCAGTCACTTCAAATTTCTCTCTCCATACCACTCACACAAAATCCAGAGAACTCAAGCTTCCCTCTTTGCCATAGTCTAGCAGAGAAAAATAAACTCAGTCACTCCAGGTTTGTCTCCTCTTCTCTCCAAAGCTGACCACAGCTGTGTTTTATATTCTGCCCCCATTTTTGCCCAATCCCACCTTTAGTCCCTTTGATGCATGGAATCTTTCAGGCATGCTTGTGAGCCCAGCTAGGGGTACTTCACTGTGTTATAGTTGTTCAATTTGTTGAAATATCAAGGGATAAAATCAGGAGTATCTCTCATGCCATCCTTACTCTGACATCATCCTCTGCCCATTTTTTAATTGGATGCTTTTGTTTGTTTTGTGTTGAATTGTATGAGTTTTTTATGTAGGTTGTTGCTTGCATATATCATGGTTCATTCAGTTGGTTGCCTTATTGTTTTGTTGGCTTTTCTTTTGTTGTGCAGAAGCTTTTAGTTTGATATAGTTCCATTTATTTATATTTGCCTTTACTTCCCTTGCATTCAGAGTCAAATTTATAAAATCTTCTCTAAGATCAAGGTCCATAAATTTACCACCTCTATTTTCTTTTACATAATATATTATTTCAGATCTTATATTTTGGTCTTTGATACATGTCTAATTAATTTTTGTACATGGGGACAAACTATAATCTATTTACATTTTTTTATTATGGCTTTCCAGATTCTCCAGCACCATTTGTTGAAGAGGCTTTCTCTTCTCCATTGTGAATTTTTGGCTCCTCTGTCAAAAATTATTTGCCCATATACATGTAGTTTTATTTCTGGGCTCTCAATTCTGTTTCATTGGTCTGGTGTGTGTTGGTCTGCCAATACCAAGTAATTTTATTTTTTGCAATGAGAATGGCACACACAAAAAAATCTCCTTTAATATATAAGTGAAAAGCCTATAAATTCACTTCTACAAATGTCTAAAGTGTTTAATACAAGTCTCAAGTTACTGACATATTTATTGGCAAAATGCTCTCTGCATACAGTACAGTGGTGTCTTGTACACACTTCTCATTCTTGTATGGGACTAAGATATCTAGTTTATGGAAGAGATTTGAAAATGGCCAGAAAGTTGTGTAGATCCATGTTTTGATTATCATAGCTCTGTAGTATAATTTGAAGTCAGGGAATGTAATAATTCTGGCTATGTATTTTTATTGTCAGGATTGCTTTGGCTAATTGGGGTCTTTTATGGTTCCATACAAATGTGATTTTTTGTTGTATTTCTATAAAAAATGAGATTTGGATTTTGATGGAAATTGCATTAAGTCTGTATATTGTTTTGGGAAATATTGTCATTCTAACTGTGTTGATTCTTTTCTTTCATGAACACAAAATATCTTTCCATTTTATTTTGTCTTTTTCAATCTTTTAATAATGCTTCATAGTTTTCTGTATATAGGTTCTTCATATCCTTGGTTAAATTTATTCACAAGTGTTTTATTCTTTTTGTTGTGATTATAAAAGAAATTGTCTTTTTACTTTTATTTCTTTTTCTGAAATTTCATTATTAGTACATAGGGAATCAGTGCATTTTTTGTACATTTATATTTGTATCCTTAAGCTTTACTATATTTTCACTGTTTCTAGTAGTTTTTGATGGAGTATATGGTTTTCTCTATATAGAGAATTATGTCATCTTCAAAAAAATGACACTTTTACTTCTTTCTTTCCATTTTAGATGCGTTTTATTTCTTTCTCTTGTCTGACTACTCTGACTCAGGCTTCCAGAACTATGTTGAATAAGAGTGGTGAGAGTGGATATTCTTGTCTTCTTGTTCCTGATTTTAGAGGCATATCTTTACATTTTTCAACCATTGAATATCATATTCGGTAAGGGTTTGTCATATATGACCTTTATTAAGTTGAGGTACTTTCCTTTTATATCCATTCTATTGAGTGTTTCAATCTTCTTTTATTGATTTTAATTTGTTGTGTTTACATAGTTACAAGTGTACCCCCGAATACATCTCCCTTCTTTCCCCCATGTTCTCCTTGATACCCCCTTTGTCCCTTCCCCCACCTTAAATGAATGTTATATCTTATTTTTCTGCATCTAAAAAAATGTAATTTTTATCATTTATTTTGTTAGTGTGATGTACTAGATTGGTTGATTTGCAGATGTTGAAAACTTCTGGAATCAACACCAAATGATTATGTTGTATAATTTTTAAAATATATTCTTGTGTCTGATTTGCTACTATTTTGTTAGAGAAAATGCTTGGAATGATTTCAATCTTTTTGAAATTTTGAGGCTAGTTTTGTGACCTAAAATATGACTTATTCTTGAAAATGTTTTATGTGCACTGGAAAAGAATATATAATCTGATGTTGAGGGATGAAAGGCTTTGTAAATGTCAACTATGTTCATTTGGTATGATGTTTCATTTAAGGCTAGTGTTTATTGATTTTCTGTTTGAATGATCTGTCTAGAGTTGTCAATGAGTTATTTAGTATCCAACTATGATTCTGTCTGTGTCAGTTTCTTCCTTCAGTTCTGTTAGTAGTTGTTTCATATATTTTAGTGCTCCCTCACTGGGTGCATATATATTGAGAATAGCCATGTCTTTTTGATGTAGTGTACTCTTTATCATTATAACATATCCATCTTTCTCTGATATTATGTTTGTTATCTTAAGGTTGGGTTTTTTTTTTAGATATATTGTTATTATGGCTATACCTGCTTTTCAGTGGATGATATTTGCTGGAAGAATTATTTTCCATGCTTTCATTTTGACTCTGTCTTTATTTTTGCTGCTTAGATGTATCTTCTGAATGCAGCCTATGGTTGGTTTTCTTTTTTAATTCACTTTACTATTCTATGCCTTTTTATTGGTGAATTCAGCCCATTTACATTTACAGCAACTATTGATGCATGAGAATTTTCTATAGCTATTATATCTTTTGTTTTCTGGAAGCTCTACATTGGTTCTTTTCCTTTGTGTTGTTGTCTGTTGTTTTTGTTTGGTGGTATTTCATACCTCTTAGTTTTGTTTTTGTTTTTTTTTTCTTTTTGCATTTTTCTGAAGCTGGAAACAGGGAGAGACAGTCAGACAGACTCCCGCATGCGCCCAACCGGGATCCACCCGGCACGCCCACCATGGGGCGATGCTCTGCCCATCCTGGGCATCGCCATGTTGCGACCAGAGCCACCCTAGTGCCTGAGGCAGAGGCCACAGAGCCATCCCCAGCGCCCGGGCCATCTTTGCTCCAGTGGAGCCTTGGCTGCGGGTGGGGAAGAGAGAGACAGAGAGGAAGGCGCGGTGGAGGGGTGGAGAAGCAAATGGGCACTTCTCCTGTGTGCCCTGGCCGGGAATCGAACCCGGGTCCTCCGCACACTAGGCCGACGCTCTACCGCTGAGCCAACCGGCCAGGGCTCATACCTCTTAGTTTTAAGTTATGTGTTTCAGGTTTATATGGTGTGTGTGTGTGTGTGTGTGTGTGTGTGTGTGTGTGTGTGTGTGAGAGAGAGAGAGAGAGAGAGAGAGAGAGTGAGTTTGTATGTTTACCATTAGGTTTCTTTAAAAGAAAGTTTTACATATACAGGAGTCCTTCTTCATTTAAATGCATCGGATTTCCCTCCTCCTTTGCAAATTCTGACATTTATTCCTTCCTCCCCCCACTTTTTTATCACAAATTATTTCTGCTTATGCTGTTTGTTTTTTAGTGATCTTACTTATAGTTTTGTGACCTTTTGTTCTTTGGTTTAGGTTGAATAAATACCTTGAATATTTTCTGAAATGCTGGTCTTCTGGTGATAGATCCTCTCACCTTCCATATGTCAGGAAAAGTTCTGGGTTTTGTTGTTGTTGTTGTTGTTTTTCATATCTAGAGGATAGCTTTGCTCATTATGTTATTTTTGGTTATTAATTTCTCTCAGTAGTTTGAATATTGGGTTCTACTCTCTTCTAGTTTTTAGAGTTTCTTCTGAGAAGCCTGATAATATTTTAATGACCTTTTCTCTATAGCTTACTTTCTTCGTTTATCTGGATTCCTTGAAAAAAAATTTTTTTGTCATTAATAGTAAACAGTATTAATGCTGTTTACCTTGGGAAAGACCTTTTGACCTATTTAAAATAAGATATTTAGGTATTCTGTTTGCTTCTTGGATTTGAGGATCTAACTTTTTCCACAGGTTTGGGAAATTCTCATTCACTATTTGTTTGAATAGGCTCTCTGTTTTCTTCCTCCTCTCTTTTTCTTCTGGTATGCCTAGTATTCTTTTATTTCTGATGAAGTCAGATAGTTCTCATAGACTTATTCTACTATTTTTATGCTCAAGTCTCCCTCTTTTTTTCTCTGCATTATTTCTAGATTTCTGTCTTTAATATCACTAATTCTTTCCCTCCTCAGGTCCACTCTATTTCCTATGCTCACTAGTTTAGCCTTGATCTCTTTAATTGAGTTTTTCATATCCAGAATTTCTCTCTTTTTTAAAATATCAATCTCTTTGGTAAAATACTCATTTTGTTCATTAATTTGTTTTCTGAGCTGATTAAGCTGCCGATCTGTGTTTTCTAGCACCTTGTTGAGGTTTTTTTAGAACCTCAGTTTTGAATTCTCTTTTTTTTTTCCCAAACTTAGAAGCAGGGAGGCAGTCGCCGGACCAGGATCCACCTTGCATGCCCACCAAGGGGCAATGCTCTGTCTATCTGGGGTGCCACTCCACTGCTGCCAGAGCCATTCTAGCACCTGAGGTGGAGGCCATGGAGCCATCCTCAGTGCTTGGGCCAATTTTGTTCCAGTAGAGGCTTGGCTGCAGGAGGGGAAGAGAGAGACAGAGAGGAAGGACAGGGGTAAGGGTGGAGGAGCAGATGGGCACTTCTGTAATCCCTGACCAGGAATCAAACACAGGACCCTCACATGCCAGGCCAACGCTCTGCTGCTGAGCCACTGGCCAGGGCCTGAATTTTCTTTCTTTTAAAGCACATATTTTGATATTATTAAGTTTGTTTTCTGATAATATTTTAATTTTTTTCTGAGCTGCCCTTGACCTTAGTTATTCATAGTATTTGATAAATTTCTTCTCTGTCTTGGCATCTCTGTATGAGTGGCAGTTCTCTAATAGATTTACACAAAAAAGTATTTCTATTGTTTTCCCATAGGTATCACTGAATCCAAGTTTGTTTGTTTTGTTGTTGTTGTTCTGGTGGTTTTACAGTCTCTTTCCTTTCCCTGGCTTTTTAGATCTCTGCAGAGTGATGGAATATGGGATGTGGATGCCTCTTCTGATATGGTCACCCCAGTCCTAGGGTAACAATTACACAAGAGAATACAGAGAAAGATGGAGCAATAAGTGTTTGAAATACTAGTGGTGTCCCCTGAAGTCAGACACTGCCATTAGTGTAGCTGTGATGTGTGAAGTTGTGGTGGGCTGGGATAAGGTGACAGCCTTCTACATTGTATTTCCCTCTCAGTAATGACAATGTTGGACTTCCACAGATTACCCCTTTAGCCTTAATCCTGGGACAAGTCACAGAATGCATCTTTGCTCAGGGTAAAAGTATGGATGGCCAGGCTCCACAGCTTTCTTCCTCTGTCTGGGTTGCTGACTTTCAGGCAACCAAGGTCTCAACTCTGAGCTGTGTTCCTGCCTGGGTTACTGAGCACAGCTGTTTCTGCCCACTCCTGCAGGAGTGCCCACCAAATCTCTTCGCTCCTCCCAGCTGAAAGGAGTGCCAGCCACAACCTGTTTTCTCCCCTTTTTGGGCTGCTCCACTCTGTGACTTCCCAGAGGGTGACTTCCCCTTATAGGGCTGCATCCATGGCTTATGTCAGCATCTCTCCTCTCACCTCCTTGGTTCACTCCCAACTTTTAATTGTGTCAATTTTCAGATCTCTTGTGTGTTTATAAATTGAGCAGGGAATTCATCATTGAATTATAGCTGTTGAAATTGTTGAAACTTCAAGGGGAAAGACCAAGTGTATCCCTCATATTGCCATTCCTCTGACATCATCAATCATAACATTTAATCTATATGTGCCTTTATGTGTAAAGTGGGTTTCTCATAGACAATGTACCATTCAGTCTTGTCTTTTGATCCACTCTGACAATTGTTGTCATATAATTGATGCATTTAGATTACTGACAACTTCCAAGCTTCTTATACCCAGAACTAAAAACCCAAAGTTCTGGTTTTGACTTTGATGTTATTGAAAACACATTATTTTAAAAACATTTATTTTCTTGTTTTGTTTTGTTATTGATATACAAAGAAATGAGTGTGTTTATCTTTACTTTCCTGGAGACCTCAAATATTTACTCGTTGATTCTAAAAATTTATTTGCATGTTATTTTGAACTCTACATAATTACATCATGAGGATATTTTATTATATCTTTTAAAAAATTATATTTATGTTTAATCTATTCCCTTTTCATTTTACTGATTTTATCTTCTGTATACTTTGTAATAGAAGTGATACTGGAAAGCATCAGTTTTACATTTTAATTTCAAAGTGTGCATAATTTTCAACATTTATTTATTAAATTTATTTGATACAGACTTTTACAATTTTGTTTCTAGTTTTCTACATTTTTTTCATAAATGATATGAACTTTATCAAGTACTTAAAAATTTTTTAAATATTACATATTTTTCTTTTCTACTTTAAAGAACAGTACATAGACCCTGGCCAGTTGGCTCAGTGGTAGAGCATTGGCCCTGCACAGTGGTTAATTGAGGGTCAGGGCATAAAGAAGAAGTGCCCATCTGCTTTTCCACTCCTCTGCTCTTGCTTTTCCTCTCTCTCTCACACACAATTTTCCTCCTGCAGCCATGGCATGATTGGAGCAAGTTTGCCTAGATGCTGAGGATGGCTCCATGGCCTCCACCTTAGGTGCTAAAAAGAGCTTGATTGCTGAGCAACAGGGCAATGACGCCAGATGAGCAGAGAATTGCCCCCTAGAGGACTTGCCAGGGGAATCCTGGTCAGGGTGCATGCAGAAGGTTGTCTGTCTCTGCTCCTCTCAGTGAATAAAAGATAAACAAACAAACAAACAAATAAAAATTAGTACATAGATTTCTAAATTATATACTAATTTTACATTTCTAAAATATATCTAATTTGAACATCTGAAATTATGTTTTTACATATTACTAAACTGTTTCAGCAAATATCTCTTTAAAGAATTTTGCATCTACTTAAGAATTGTATTCATTTGCAATTTTCCTCACCAGCTTGAGCAAGGGGTTGCTGGCTTGAGTGTGGGATCATAGACATGACTCCATGGTCACTGGCTTGAAACCCAGGGTCATTAGCTTGAGCCCATGGACACTGGCTTGAGCAAGGGGTCACTCACTCTGCTGTAGACCTGTGGTCAAGGCACATATGAGAAAGTAATCACTGAACAACTAAGGAGTGACAGTGAAGAATTGATGCTTCTCATCTCTCTTTTCCTGTCTGTTTGTCTCCCTTAGTCCCTCTCTCTGACTCTCTGTCTCTATCAAAACAATAACAGCCCTGGCCGGTTGGCTCAGTGGTAGAGCGTCAGCCTGGCATGCAGAAGTCCCGGGTTCAATTCCCGGCTAGGGCACACAGGAGAAGCGCCCATCTGCTTCTCCACCCCTCCCCCTCTCCTTCCTCTCTGTCTCTCTCTTCCCCTCCCGCAGTGAGGCTCCATTGGAGCAAAGATGGCCCGGGCACTAGGGATGGCTTGTTGGCCTCTGCCCCAGGCACTGGAGTGGCTCTGGTCGCAACAGAGCGACGCCCCGGAGGGGCAGAGCATCGCCCCCTGGTGGGCAAAGCGTTGCCCCCTGGTGGGCGTGCCGGGTGGATCCCTGTCGGGCGCATGCGGGAATCTGTTGGACTGTCTCTCCCCATTTCCAGCTTCAGAAAAATAAAAAACAAACAAACAAACAAAAAACAATAACAACAACAAACAAACAAAAACCCTTTTTTTCCTTAAATGCAAATAACTTTCAAAAACTATGGATTGATATTTCTTAATAGAAGGTTTTAAACTATTGGTAGAATTTCTTAGAATATTCAGATATTTTGCTTCCTTTTTGTCAATATATGATGTGGTTTTCCAGGATTTGTATAAAGGTTTGAATTTATTGGAATAGTTTTTAAACTACACTCTTACAAACTTATTAATATCTGAAGGTTTTGTACTGAGTATATCATTCCTACTATTAAATACTGTATTTTCTCAGGTTTATTTTTGAACAGTTAACTAGGGGTTCAACAAATTTCATTAGTATTTTTCAAAGAAACAACTTTTGTAACTGTATATTTGTTTTTCTTTTATTTATATCTGCTCTTAACTTTATTTTCTGTTTTTATTAATTTCCAATCTAATTTAATATCTTTTGATGTTTGCTGTTATTTTATTTTTTCATTGAGATAGATTCTTAACTCAGAGATATGGAGCTTTCCTTTTATATCATAACTAGCTGTACCCAGCCACGCGTTGCTGTGGCTCAGTCTGGTTAAATGGAAAAGAGAAAGCACACGTTTCTAATATGTGTAATTTCACAATGCTTGTGGGTATATAATATTTTTTGTTGTTCCATTGTCTGTGCAGATATAGAGATTGTCTGCTTTGCCGAGTCTAGAACATGCAACATATAATTGTCCATGTGGGAAGCAATCTGTGTCTAGATCTAAACCGCACAATTCTAAAGATCGCCCCTGAGCTTTGTTGATGGTGATTGCAAACACCAATCGAATTGGAAACTGCAGTCTCTTAAATAGAAATGGCATATCCATTGGAATCATAGGAATGTGAGAAATGAGAACATCTTCACCTTTGTGAAGATGTCAAGATTGTTGTTTCTACGAGATGTTGCTCATTAAAATTTTTACTGCAAGCCACGTGCCGTTGCAAAGCTTTGGCTAATTGATATTTTGCAATATGATAATTGGCACACCAATTTTCAATTGCAGTATTTGCGGTGGCATCCCTGGCAGATTGAGTGAATTAATATATTCTATTGGATAATTAACCACTTCATCTGCTTCCACAATAGTGTCGACAGACTTGTATGTGACTGCTTCGCTTTGAATGTTAGACTGAAAAATATTAAGCTCGTAGATGTCTTTGTTCTTGGCCACAAGAATAGCTCATTCACTCAGCCAATCGTGATTCTTATAATTGGTTTGAATATTGGGAAATACTTTTTCAATCAATTCTTCTTTTGAAGTCACTAAACTGCAGAAGTTATGAAGCAATGAAATTCATCCTGAGGTCAGATCAACTGGCACCTTTTTATTCCCAATTTCCAGCAATTGATGTGAGAATATCTCAGCTGACTGATCATTTTTCAGCTGGACATGCATATTTGTAGTTAATTTTAACGTCTTTTTGTTAAATACTCTACTTATTGCCATAAAGTAGAGTATTTCAGGCAAGCATTTATTTCATCTGCTGGTGTCGATTCAGGAATTACAAGTGTTTTCCTGAAATCTCCTGCAAGCAATATTAATGCATTCCCAAATGGTCTGATGTTTCCATGCAAATCTTGCAATGATCAATCAAGAGTCTCAAGCAATTTTTTGTGCACCATTGTGCATTCATCCCAAACAATAAGTTTGCATTACTGCAATATTTTTTCCATGCCAGATGTTTTGGAAATGTTGCATGTTCAATGGCAATTTCAAAGCGGAATGAGCAGTTCTTCCACCTGGTAGCAATGTCACAGCTATTCCAGACAATGTAAGAGCTAAGGCTATGTCATTTTGGGATTGCATTGCTTCCAGAATCAATCTAATTAGGAACTTTTTACCAGTTCCTCTGGTGCAACTAAGAAGATTTTTCCAACCCTATTATTGACAGTTAGCATTATTTGATCATAAATGCCTTTTTGCTCAAGCGTTAGATTAGGAATATTTGATTGCATATACGACAAAAGATCACCCATGTGGTAATTTTGTTCACAACACAATTCTACATTGAACGAAGCAGCAGCAGATCAATTCAGTGATGGCATTCCCAATTAATTGAAAACTTTGTTCGTGATTTCTAAGCACAAATCTTCAATCATTATCAATGCTTTAATGTAGATTTCTGCTGTGAAATCCATGTTCATATTTAAATTTCCCTTGCATATTCAAGGGTAAATATCTTCAGCCATGTGCAATTTATATTTCTCCCATAATACTGAAATGGAATTGTAAAATATTTAGTATAGTGTCTGTTGCTTTTACATCTAACAGATGGCACTGCTTTTCAAAAAAAGCATGTTTTTACCTGTCACAGTTGTGACATTTATATAATAGTAGGTATATAAAAAACATAAAAATATGTGCATATTCGAATGCAATGTTGTGTCAAAATTTTAAAGCATTTGGTAAAGAACTTTCAGAGATTTAAAATTTTGAACAAATAAACATTTACATTTTTATTTATATAGATAATTAATTTTCTTCTAACAGAATTCTAATATGAAGAAATTTCCTAGGATTTCTTAGTTTCTTTAAAGTTTTAACTTTTTTTTGAGGCATAATTTATCTTCAGTAAAATTTATCCGAGCCCTGGCTAGTTGGCTCAGCAGTAGAGCATCGGCCTGGTGTGCGGGGGACCCGGGTTCGATTCCCGGCCAGGGCACATAGGAGAAGCACCCATTTGCTTCTCCACCCCCGCCCCCTCCTTTCTCTCTGTCTCTCTCTTCCCTTCTTGTAGCCAAGGCTCCATTGGAGCAAAGATGGCCCGGGCGCTGGGGATGGCTCCTTGGCCTTTGCCCCAGGAACTAGAGTGGCTCTGGTCGCAGCAGAGTGACGCCCAGGATGGGCAGAGCATCGCCCCCTGGTGGGCAGAGCATCGCCCCTGGTGGGTGTGCTGGGTGGATCCCTGTCGGGCGCATGTGGGAGTCTGTCTGACTGTCTCTCCCCATTTCCAGCTTCAGAAAAATACAAAAAAAAAAAATTTATCTCTTATAGGTAAACTGTTTGAGGGTTCTTAAAAAAGCATATAATCATGTACTTTTACCACTAAAGACATGATGAGAATATCTCCATTTTCTGGCCTTTGCCAGTTGGCTCAGTGGTACAGCAGTGGCCCAATGTGTGGATATTCTGAGTTCTATTCCCAATCAGGGCACATAGGAGAAGCAACCTTTTGGGATCGAATTGCTGCCAGAATCAATCTAACTAGGAACTTTTTACCAGTTCCTCTTCAGCAACCACTGAAGTGGTTCCTTCTTCAGCAACCACTTTCTTCCCCTCCCATGGCTTTATGGTTTGAGCCATTTAACCATGAGCACCGAGGATAGCTCCATGGTTCTTGGCTCCCTGGCCTCTGCCTCAGGTTCTTAAAATAGCTCCATTGCCAAACAATGGAACAATAACCCAGATGCACAGAGCATCCCCCTCGGGGGCTTGCACCCCACCAGGCATGTGTAGGAGCCTGTCTCTCTGCCTCCCCTCTTCTCACTTAATAATAATAATGAAAGAATATTTTTATTTTTAAAAATTTTTTAGTCAATACCACTCTACTCCTTGGGTTCTGAAAACCCCTAATCTCTTTTCTAATGCTATAGAATCACTTGAGAGTTTGATATATATATTTGTAATTCCTATGAAACTCTTATGCAGTATACAGTTTGTTTGTTTTTAATCTGAATGCTTTTCCTTAACCTCACATTGCTAAAATTCAATGAATTTTGTGTGTGTTAATATTGTATTTGTTTTTTAATGATGAGTAATATTCCATTGTGTGAACATATAATGTATATTTTATTCATTCATATTTAGTTCATTTCCAGTTTGGGGTTATAATTAATAAACTTACATGAATATTTGAGTACTGATATTTGCATGAGCAAAGGTTTTCATGTCTTTTTGGTAAATATATAGGCTATGATAATAAGTTTTATAGTAAGTATATGTTTAATTTTCTAAGATACTGAATACTATTTTTTTGACTGCAATGTTTTGCATTTAACCATCAATAAAGAAACATTCCAGTAGTTCCACAGCCTCTGCAACACTTGGTTTAGTCTCTGCTTTTAATTTTAACCCTTCTAGTATACATGTATTTGTTATTTTAATTTGAATTTCCTGGAAGCGTAATGATGTTGAACATCTTCTAATGTGTTTAGTTGCTATTTATATATCTAAACTGGTAAAGTACATGTTTAAAATTGCCCATTTATTTTGAATATTTTATCTTATTGAATTGTAACACTTTTTTAGAATATAGGTCTATAATTGAATACATGTTTTATAAATACTTTCTTCCTGATTTACCTTTTCATACATGTGTGCTATTTTTTAATTTTGTATAACCACATTTATTATCTCTTTTTTTTGTGCTTTTTGAAACCCATTTCCTAGGTCAGTTTCTAGTATAAAAACAGATTTTTTTTCTCATATTTTCATTGATGCTTGATAGTCTTAGTTTATTCCTTTAAGGCTTTGATCTATTACATCTCATTTTCATGTGTACGGTTTGAAATGTGTCTAATTTTTTTTATTTGTTTGCTTAATTTACACATGAATAAATATGTTTCAGCACAACTTCTTAAAAACAATATTATTTACATAGTGAATAACCTTGCCAATCTGTCAAAAATTCAGTTCCTTCATTATTTCAAGGGCAGTGAAAGTCTCATAAAAGTGAATCATGCTGCACTCAAAGCAGGAGTCAACCACACATTTTGATATCTAGTATTTTAAAATTTATTATAAAATGTTATCTAATTTTGATTATTTTTTAAATAAACAATTATAGCTTTATTTCTAAACATAAGATGATTTGCCTGGAGTGTTCTTGTTGTTAAAAATATATAGCTTAATTCTATTGTTCAGAAAACATAATTAATATATTACATTTTAAAACATGCTGATACTGTTTTCTGGCCCAGAATGTGATCAGTTTTGTAAAATATTCTAATTGCACTTGACAACAATGTGTATCCACAGTTGATGGGTGCAGTCTTCTATAAATGAGCACTGAATAAATTTTTTAAATTATGTTTTTCAAATCATCTATATCCTGTGGATTTTTCTTGTCAGTTACTGAGCAATACACGCTAAGATCTTTCAATGCATAAGGTACAACTTTTTACTATGATATCTCTTGTAATGTATTTTGCCTTATAATCTACTTTATGACCAATATATTTTTACAAACTTTTATTGGATAGTGTTTTCATTGTATATCTTTATCACCTGTTTTCCACCCATTCTATTGTAACATTCTTTTAAAATTCAATTTATTTTTTATTATCTTATTAGATTGGTAGTTATACTTTCATTCTTCTTTTATAAACCATATAGATTATAACATGCATGCTTGGCTTAGCAAAGTCAAAAGTTACCAGTTTTTTTCACATTCCCAGACAATACTGGCAATTTATCTCTAGTTACCCCTCTTCCAAAATTATAAACTGTTAATTTGTATATTTTAAGTCTACAAGTTATTCCTAGTATTGTCTTATAGAGTCAATAATATAATATCATACTTTACCTACATATTTACCCTGGCTCCTTATTAACTTAAGTATGTGTGTGTGTATCACTGAATTATTTTTTTTTTTCAGAAATTTAGTCCACCATTATATTGTTTTATGTTGCTATTGTTTTGTCCCAGTAGAGCCCAAGTTCTATGTTGATCAGGCATCCCTGATTCGACATCTGTGTGCAGTGGGACACTCCCTGCTTATCAGCAGTGCTGGCAGCCTCTTCGAGACTACTCTTGAGGTGGCTAAGAGGATGCTACTTATCAGTGCTGACACTAACTGCCACCAGAGAAAAAACACAATCAACACACAAGTTAGTTGCAAGAATCACACAAGCAATTTATTACTCACAAATCCTTTTGGCGTGCCTGGGTATACAGCTTAAGGGGGTCCCGTCAGAGTGCTTCTCTCAGCTGTCTTTGGTCAGAGCTCAGAGCAGCATGGAGACAGTTCAAGTTCACGTTGGAGTCTGAGTGACTACTGCAGCAGGGGGGCTCCTCAGCTTTAGTACTTTTACTGGCCAACACCTTCTAACCCCTTCTAACTGGTGTCAATCTACAGGATTATCACCTCAAACCACCTTTTGGGGAGTTCCTCACAAGGAGCGCTTTTTATGTTAATCTAATTATTAATTCCTATCCAGATGACACAACTTCAATTTTCTTAATTAATTTTAATATTATATCTTAATTACTTTTATTATATACCTTCTATATTTTTTAATATTTCTATATATTTAGTTATTATAACATTATATTACTACAACATGTTTCTATTGAGAAGTGGTACTTAGGTTCATTTTGGCACCTTTAAAAGCATCTTTTGAGATTTTTTTATGTCTTTAATTTCAGGAGTTTTGTTGTGATGTGTGTAAAACGAAGTGTTTATTTTTCTCAGAGCTCCTTTAAAAAATCATATATATATATATGTTTTTGTGTCTTCAAGGTTATTTTTATATATTTTCTATCATCTTTTTTATAAATTACAATGACATATTTATAGTATTTATTGTTTATCTACAGAGCTTTATCTTATTTTTATTATTTTTATTACTTCATCCCTGTGTGCTTTTTTCTTGATACTTTTATTTTGATCTATTTTTCAGTTCCATAAGACTCTCCTAAACTGTGTCTTTTTTCCTGAAAAGTCCCTACATTGAGTATTTAATTTCACTTATTTGCATTCCTGGATTTATTATTATTTTATATTTTCTAATTCTCTGCTGAAGTTTTAAGTATTATATTTAATTTCTTTGAGTATACTAAATATACTCTTTTTAAATTTTATTTTGAGAACTCCAGTGTTTAGAATCTTTGTGAATGTGTTTTTAAGATCTGTTGTGGCCCTGGCCGGTTGGCTCAGTGGTAGAGCGTCGGCCTGGCATGCAGGAGTCCTGGGTTGGATTCCCTGCCAAGGCACACAGGAGAAGTGTCCATCTGCTTCTCCACCCCCCCCCTCTCCTTCCTCTCTGTCTCTCTCTTCCCCTCCCGCAGTGAGGCTCCATTGGAGCAAAGATGGCCTGGGCGCTGGGGATGGCTCTGTGGCCTCTGCCTCAGGCCCTAGAATGGCTCTAGACGCAACAGAGCAATGCCCCAGATGGGCAGAGCATCGCCCCCTGGTGGGCGTGCCGGGTGGATCCCAGTCGGGTGCATGTGGGAGTCTGTCTGACTGCCTCCCCGTTTCCAGCTTCGGAAAAATGAAAAAAAAAAAAAAAAAAAAGATCTGTTGCATCACATGGGCTAATTCATATCGCCTTTTCTTCGTATGTCCTCATTATTAATTATTATTACTATTGAGTGGTGGTATGATACTTAAAAGGTTAAAGAAATAATTTATACTGGTTAAGATTATCTCCTTCAGAGAGGGTAGATATTTCCTTCTATTAAACTGGTTAGTGGCATTGGCATTTCTTCTTGATTGAATGTTGGGAAATAAAATGATTAAAAGCTGGTTTCAGACTCTTTAAGGAACTATCTATATTTGGTTCTCACCAATAAGGCTTTGCTTTTAGGGTGTCTGTACAACATTAGCATGGTCGGTCATTCCCTCCCCTTGTTTGTCTCTGGACTCTAGACTTGTCTCCCATTCTCATGAGGCTTTACAAAGCATTGTTCAGCTTTAACCGTCTCATTTACCACTTTTCAAGTCACCAGGAAACTGGTAATTGAGGAAAACATGGACCTCACATGTTCAGCTTAATTCTCTGGGTTTTTTTCTTTTCCCAAATTTTGTCACAGTGATTTAGCTTTTATGTTTCTTTGTTATTGCTCAAATGTTTGCAGGCTTAAAATAAATTATTTCCTATGATTTTTTAGTTGCTTCAACCTTTCTAATCCACCATTGCACAATTCTACCACCAATTTTTTAAAGTATTTCTTTAACTTAAAATACTATATCTGTATAAGTTGATAACCTCACACTCTGTCACTTAAGACTGTCCAAAGTAAAAAGAATACAAAAGTAAGTAGAGCCCTAGCTGGATAGCTTATTTGATTAGAGCATCATCCGGAAGCACAGAGGTTGCCAGTTCCATCCTGGGTCAGGGAACATACAGGGACAGCTTGATATCCCTGTCTCTCTCCCTCTCCTTTCTTTTCTCACTAAAATCAATAAATAATAATAAAAAATTTTCTTTTTTTAAATTTTTATGAGGTGACATCGATAAATTATGGTACATATGTTCAGAGACAGTGTCTCCAGATTATTTTGACATTTCATTATGTTGCATACCCCTCACTCAAAGTGAATTTGTCTCTGTCACCTTCTATCTGGTTTTCTTGTGCCCCTCCCCTCACCCCCTCCCTCTTCTTCCTCCCCCCCTTCCATCCAGTTACCATCACATTCTTGTCCATGTATCTGAGTCTCATTTTTATGTCCCATCTATGTATGGATTCATATAGTTCTTAGTTTTATCTGATTTACTTATTTCAATCAGTATAATGTTATCAAGGTCCATCCATATTATTGTAAATGATTGGATGTCATTATTTCTTATGGCTCAGTAGTATTCCATAGTATGTATATATATATATATATATATATATATATATATATATATATATATATATATATATACCAAAGCTTATTAAACCACTCATCCACTGACAGACACTTGGGCTGTTTTCAAATCTTTGCTATTGTGAACAATACTGCCATAAACATGGGGGTGATTTATCCTTTTGGAACAGCTCTATGGTGTTCATAGGGTATATTCCTAAAAGTGGGATAGCTGGGTCAAAAGGCAGTTTGATTTTTAATTTTTTGAGAAATCTCCATACTGTTTTCCACAGTGACTGTACCAGTCTGTATTCCCACCAGCAGTGCAGAAGGGTGCCCTTTTCTTCACATCCTCGCCAGCACTTATTCTGTGTTGTTTTGTTGATGAGTGCCATTCTGACTGGTGTGAGGTGATAATTTGTGGTTTTAATTTGTATTTCTCGCCTGACCTGTGGTGGCGCAGTGGATAAAGCATTAACCTGGAAACACTGAGGTTGCCGGTTCAAAACCCTGGGCTTGCCTGGTCAAGGCGCATATGGGAGTTGATGCTTCCTGCTCCTCCCCCCTTCTCTCTCTCTCTCTCTCCTCTCTATAATGAATAAATAAAATCTAAAAAAAATAAATAAAAAAATAATAATAATTTGTATTTCTCTAATGATTAGTGATGTTGAGCATTTTTTCATATGCCTATTGGCCATCTGTATGTCCTCTTTAGAGAAATGTCTATTCATTTCTTTCGCCCATTTTTTGATTGGATTGTTTGTCTTTCTGATATTGAGTTTTACAAGTTCTTTATAAATTGTGGTTATTTACCCCTTATTAGATGTATTGTTGAATATGTTCTCCCATTGTGTAGTTTGTCTTTTTATTCTGTTTTTATTGTCTTTAGCTGTGCAAAAGTTTTTCAGTTTGATATAGTCCCATTTGTTTATCTTGTCTTTTATTTCACTTGCCCATGGAGATAAACTGGTAAATATATTGTTACGAGAGATGTCAGAGAGCTTACTATTTATGTTATCTTCTAAGATGCTTATAGTTTCACAGCTTACATTTAAGTCTTTTATCCATTTTAAGTTTATTTTTGTGAATGGTGTAAGCTGGTGGTCTAGTTTCATTTTTTTGCAGGTAGATGTCCAATTTTCCTAACACCATTTATTAAAGAGGCTGCCTTTATTCCATTGTATGCTCTTACCTTCTTAGTCAAATATCAGTTGTCCATAGAGCTGTGAGTTTATTTCTGGGTTCTCTGTTCTGTTCCATTGATCTAAGTGCCTGTTCTTATGCCAGTACCAGGCTGTTTTGAATACAATGGCCATGTAGTACAACTTGTTATCAGGAAGTGTAATACTTTTTTTTTTTCAAGATTACTGAGGCTATTCATGTTCTTTTTTGGTTCCATATACATTTTTGGAATATGTGTTCAATATCTTTGAAGTATGTCATTGGTATTTTAATTGGTATTGCATTGAATTTATAAATTGCTTTGGGTAATATATACATGTGTTGCTCTTATGCTATCTTCTTTTTCTACTGTGATCTGTTTACAACAGGCCCCTTAACATTTCCTGCAGCATTGGTTTGGTTGCAATGAATTCCTTGAGTTATCTTTTGTAAGCATCCTTAGAATATTATTTTAAACTCTGCATCCGGAAGTTTGGTTATTTCCGTATCACTCAGTTCATTTCCTGGAGGTTTCTCTTGGGTTTCATTAGGATTGCATTTCTCTGTCTTCTCATTATGTCTTTTTTTGCTTGGGAAGCTTTTCATTTTTCCATCAATTTTAAATTATAGCCTTGCTGGATAAAGTAGTCTTGGTTGTAGGCTCTTGTTCTGCATTACTTTAAATATTTCTTGCCGTTTCTTTCTGGCCTCAAATGTTTCTGTTGAGAAGTTGTATGTCATCCTTATGGGGGCTCCTTTGTAGGTGATAGCCTTTTGTTCTCTAGCAGCCTTTAATATTTTCTCTTTATCAATTAGCTTTGGCACTTTTATTATGATGTGTCTTGGTGTTGATTTCTTTGGGTTTTCTTTAATGGAGTCTATGTGCTTCTTGAACTTGTGAGAGTTTTTCCTGCATTAATTTAGGGAAGTTTTCAGCTATGATATGAGTGAACAAAGTCTCTATCCCTTGTTCTTTCTCTTCTTCTTCAGGAACCCCTATGATGCAGATGTTATTTCTCTTCATATTGTCACAGAGCTCTCTAAGAATTTCCTCAGACTTTTTGAGTCTCTATTCTTTTTTCTGCTCTGCTTCCATGCCTTTGTTCAACTTGTCCTCCAGCTTGCTGATTTGATCCTCAGCTTCATCCATCCTGTTTTTAATTCCTCTCATTGTGGTCTCCATTTCTGATATTGTATTTGTCATCTCCGACTAATTTTTTAAAAATATTTCAATGTCCTTTTTTATACTTGCTATTTTTTATTTAGGTGTTTATAATGACCATCCATTGTTTTTCTAAGATCCCTAAGCATCCTTACAATATTATTTTAAACTCTGCATCTGGAAGTTTGGTTATTTCCATGTCACTCAGTTCATTTCCTGGAGGTTTCCCTTGGGTTTCATTAGGATTGCATTTCTCTGTCTTCTCATTATGTCTGTGTGTTTGGGTGTATTTTTAGTAGAGCTGGTTGAGTCCAGGCTTGGTGTTGTCTACCTCTAGTTTTCAGTTTTGTTATTTCTAGGTCTTTTTGGGTTGTCATCAGCTGTTATCTGTAATCCACTTTCTAATTTGGCTTTTCTAGTAGAACCACTTTGAAGTCTTGATTTCAGTCTCTTTTACTGATCTCAGCAGGGGGTTCATTTGAAACTGTATCCAGGAATATGGTGGGTATAACTTGAGACTCTGAAGGCCTGATCTGCCAGTTACTCTCTCTGGGGGTGGGATGCTTTTTCCACTTCAGTAAGGGTAGGTGTATCTCAGATCTCCATTGAGACCTGAGTTACTGCCCCTCCTCCCCACTTTCTGTTTTCAGCTGTGTCTTGTTGTGCTGATTGCAGCTGAAGAGATGTCTGGAAATAGGTGACCCAGAACCACTTTAATCTTGTGTAATGTGGAAGGATCAACCCTTCCCCCAGTTATGGATGCCTCCAGCACTAAATGAGTCAGCTTCTCAGGTCATCTCATGCATTCCTCAGCCCCTCACCATCTGTCTTTCTCTCTCCCCTTTCCTTTTGGAAGACAAGCCAGCCCTTTCAACACACCTCGTTCTCAGGTCTCCAGGAAAGTAAAAAAAAAATTTTTAAGTCAGTAGACAATATCAGGAAAAAGAAGTTTAAAAACAGTGTAATAGCCACATTAATATGAAATTAATTTATATAATATAGATGTAGGGGATTCATATGAGAAGGAAAAGGAGACTATGGAAAATAGGTGTGGAATAATCAAGAAATGATAATTTAAGGAATTTTCATGTATTTTAAAATTATAAACAAATTGAAAATTCGACAAGGTAAAACATTAAGTTTCTGATTACCAAAATTTAAAAATATTTCCAATCATTCACAGTATTTCCTTCATGCTTTTATCTAAACCACTATAATTTTCACTGGAATGTCAGGTACCATGTGTATTTTCTATAAATGAATGTGTCTACATTAATTCATATTACATTAATGAAATAAAGAAAAATGAGACAACCTTTCTGTTTAGTTAATCTAAAATGCTTTACCTTAAATGTAATAAGAAATATTGACCTGTATTCAGAAGTGTGACATTTTAAATTCTCATCCTTTGTTTTTCCCCTTTTTGCACTTGTCAGATGTATTTATTAACACACTCACCAAATAGTTATTGTGCACATGATATGTTCCTAAAATTGTCTTAGAATCTGGAGACAGAACAATTAAAAACACAGGTTTATTTCATGTCCAAGTAATGCTTTGAGTTTAGGGTAATAATAACCATATATTTAGAAATTACTATGTGACAAATAATTTGCACAATAAGTTATCTCATTTAGTCCTAAAAATATCTCACTGAAACATTATAATTATGCTTGTTTCCCACAGGATAAAATTAAAAATTCTTGAAACTTTTTAAAGTCTTCAAACACACATAGTAAAGTCAGACACATAGAATCCAGGTCTTTCTAACTTTAAAACCAATGTGATGTTGCTTCATGATTTACATTTTTTCCTAATTTAACTCCTATTTAGCTTATATTATTTTTTATTTAGCTTTTATGTTACAAAATACCTTTTCTCAGATTCTACAATATCCTCAAATCATCTCAAGAGATAGAATCTGTAAAATACATTAAAAAATATTTGTTTTGTTATTGCAGTCTAGTTCCTAATTAGGTTATAGGGATGCAAAATTTCCTCTCTGATGCATGAGATTTTGTAGCCTGAAAATATTTTATGTGAAGATCCAAGCCATTGCAGAATGATACATAGTTTCCTTAAAGTTAAGTTTCTCTAATGTATTTGGATTCATTAATTCATGGACCAATTAGTATTATAGTAGTTCAAAAGATGGCAAAATCTTATAAAAATATGATACACAGAATACTTTCATAAGACAAACATCCTTGATTTGAAGATGGACATTAATGCTTAATGTTTATTCTTAGCATATATTTTGACATGGTTTATTTGCCTACTTTGAAACTTTATTTTAGGAGGAAGCTAAAGTGGGAAGAAATTACAAGTCATGGAAGTTCTTACCTTATGTAAATTTTTGCAACTACTTACAACTTTTGAGTTATGTTTCAAAATCCATGTTTGGATGATGCTTACAGGCATCATGATTTAAATGAAAAGATCAAATAGGTTTCTTCTCTGTGTGGTTCCAGAAAATTAAGAGCTTGGGTTTGCCCTAAAAATTGTGACATGAATGCTTATAGAAAAGATAATGTTATAAAATAAAAAGGTATCAGTGGATAACAAAAACCGATTTACTGTATGTGTAATTTGTTTGAATTTAGAAGTGAGTTTATCTTTCTTACAAGTAGAAAGGATACATTTTAAAACTGAAAATAGACAATTGTAAAAAAAGAATTAAAGTCATTTCAAATTAGGATTCTAAAAATATTTCATATAAAGAATAAAATTTTAAAATATTATCAAATTAGATTTACATTTCCCAAAGAGATTAGAAAATTTTTTTTAATTTTTTTTATTTATTTATTCACTTTAGAGGAGAGAGAGAAAGAGAGAGAGAGAGAGAGAGAGAGAAGGGGGGAAGAGCAGGAAGCATCAACTCCCATATGTGCCTTGACCAGGCAAGCCCAGGGTTTCGAACCGGCAACCTCAGCATTTCTAGGTCGACGCTTTATCCACTGCGCCACCACAGGTCAGGCAATTTTTTTTTTTTATTCATTTTTAGAGAGGAGAAAGAGAGGAGAGACAGAGAGAGAGAAGTGGGGGAGGAGCTGGAAGCATCAACTCCCATATGTGCCTTGACCAGGCAAGCCCAGGGTTTCAAACCGGCGACCTCAGCATTTCTAGGTCGACGCTTTATCCACTGCGCCACCACAGGTCAGGCAGAAAATTTTAAATGTAAATATTTTATAAAATTATAAACAACTGTGTTCCTAGCTTAATCAAAGTATTCATCTTCAGAGATTATCAGAAAATCTCTTCATATATATTTTTCTCTCAAGTTCACATTATTTTTCAAATATTGGTGTGCTAGGTCATGAATAAAATTATTAGCAAAATTTCTCTTAACATAAAAAGAATTGTCAACATATGCAATTATTTTTACCTTGCTGTAACTTTTGGTTTATCTTGGCATCATTCATTTGTAAATTTCTAACCCTGAAATAAAGAGTATCACTCAGAACAAAACCCTGAAATTCAAATGCTCATTATTTAAGTAATATAATCATTAAATTCCATAACCTGGTTGTTAATAATTTTTCAAGCAACAAAAGATATCTTTAAAGTTTATTTTACAAATCTTATCTGGACTTACCTGTAAGAAAGCATTCTAAATTATGTATGACAAAATCAGGCAATAGAGAAGTGTTTGTTAAAGGAAAATCATGCTAAAATGTTTGAGACAAATTGCACTGATTACTTCTATTGTTTAATCTCTTTATGATTTTGGACTTCTCAGCCTCCATTGTTTTGTGAGCCAATTACCTATAATTATTCTCTTTCCCTCTCACTCTTTTTCTCTCTCTATGTATACATACATAATATGCTCATGTCTTATATATTCCATTTCTCTGAAAAACACTGATTAAGACACATCAGAACTATTGGAGGATGCAACGTAAGTTGAAGGGAGTTTCCATACTGGCCCCAGCTGAAGCCATTGTAGATCAATCACTAGCCAGTCAATCCAGATAAGATGACCGGTCTCCGAACTGATTCCAGGTGCATTAGCACTTATTTCTGTTACTGGGATGTTTTTTATTGGTATTTAGCATCATTATAACAATGAATTATTTATATAGGAACTAAATTTTTTCAATGCCTAAGATAATTTCCAATTATTAAGCACTTTTTGAAGCTTTTTTAATACTTTGATTTTTTTTGTCTTTTCCAACTAAGGGGAGGGGAGATGGAGAGACAGATTCCTGCATGCACCATGACCAGGATCTACCGGGCAAGCTCCATCTGGGGCCATGCTTTTAATTGAACTATGTTTAGCACCTGAGGCTGAGGAGCCAACCTCAGTTGCCAGGGTGATGCAATTGAACCAATTGAACCATGGCTGTGGGAAGGGGAGAGAGAGAGAGAGAGAAAACAGAGAAATGGAGAAGCAGATGGGTGCTTCTTCTGTGTGCCCTGACCAGGAATTAAACTCAAGACTTCCACATGCCAGATTGACTCTCTACTACTGACCCAACTGGCCAGAGCAAACTTTGACTTTAAACAGGTCATTGTTTACTAAGTCAGTAACAAAATAAAATTTATTCAAACACATTCCTGTACAGTGAATTTTCTCACTCGTTATTCATGAAAAAAAATGCAAACTTTTATAATTTAAGTATGATAGCTCATTTATGTGGAAGCAGGAACAAAATTGTTTACATTTAGTTACATTCATCTGAAAGCTATACAAATTATGTAGAGGTGAATTTGAACATTTTTGACTGAAGTTCTCAGTGAGAACGGAAAAGAATTTTTGATAGAAGGTTCTTGATTCTCTGAACACCTTTTTTAACTTGCTGCCATGCTTTTATTATAATATCTTGTACTAGTACAAAATATTCAAGAAAATAATGAGATATTTGGATACGCTCATTTTTATATTAAAATTCAAATTGTAAATCTAATTCTTTCATTTAACTTGACAGATCACTTTTTTTTCCCTAATCTTTAGAGGGTTTAAAATTAAGTATAACTAAATATATATGTCAAGAATATCCTTAATTAAACCTAAAAAAAATCCAAAAATACTGAAGGAAAGCATTATAAAAATAAAATTATTTAAGATGAAATTAATTTTAATTTTATTTTCACCTGACACATGTGTATATGTACATAATCATACTTTTATATATATAACTCAAATTATATATAATATAAGGTCTACCGGAAAGTTCTGTCCGTTCCTATCACAAGTTTCGACACGTAAGCACATTTATTTGGCGCATGTGTGCCTCTCTATTTTTATCACTTAATGTATACATACTGACGTAGCAAATTAACTAAAACAAAGTTGATTCACGTTAGTCTTATGTGCGAAGCGATAGTGTACCCATGGCTACTGATAAAGTTCATTTACACCACTGTAATTTTTACGAATTTCAGCAAGAAAGAAATGCTACAGAAGCATGTCTGTCGCATCCACCATATTCCTCGGACTTAGCATCCTCTGACTATCACTTTTTTTTGTCCTTACAAAATTTTTTGAAGGGCAAACAATTCAAAAATGAAGAAGATATCAAACAAGCACTGGTTCAATTTTTCGCATCAAAAGATAAAACATTTTTCAAAAATGGGATATACAAATTGCCCTCACACTAGCAAGAAATCAATAATAATGGCAATTATATTATTTAATAAAGTTTATTGATGGTAAGAAAAATTTGTATTTTGTTTTATTCCAAAAATGGACAGAACTTTCCGGTAGACCTTATATATTACATATAAATCATATTACATAAAAATTACAATTTATATATATGTACATTTTACATATGTATATATACACATTAAACATTTGAGAGTTTGTGTTGTACCCTAGTAGTTCAGAGAATTTTAGAAACGTATCTCAATAGTTATATAACTTTCTTTTGTTTAATTGAAATGAAATCCTAGTGATTACTTGAATCTCTTTTATTCCAGGAACTTCTGTACTTCTTGGGATTGAAATACCCTTATAAACAGATATACAGTAGTTCCAAAGAATCAGTGATGACTTAATAAATCTATCTTCTTTCTGTATAATTTACTCCTTTACTTATATCTTATGAGAACATTTATTGAATGCCTGCAAAGCACCAACTAAAATGCTTTGCTCTAAAAGTTAAAACCTAGACACAGTACCTGTCTTCAACTGAATCACAGACTGGTAATAATTTGCCTCATAAATACTACACCCAAATTCTTGGTTCCTTTCAGAAAATCCTCAAACAAAATGTCTAATGGAATAAGTGAAATTTTTCAGAACTCTTAGGGAGCAATTAAACAAATTAAATGAGTCTGAACTTGAAATCATACCTCTTTGTGACTCACAGTTTTAATGCTGGTACTAATCTTTGAAGTCTCCACAAAGAGTTGCCATTACCTTTAGTTTATGGTCAAAGAAGTAGAAGATGCTACCTATAGGCTAGGTAAATACTACTGAAAGGGCGGTGGTGTCCAAGTACTGGGACATTCACTTTGCCTTTACTACCATTGTAGCCCTGAATTAAAGAGTCTGGGGACTATCAGTGGGTCCATTTTTCCACTGGAACTACTGCTAGATGTGCTTGGGCTAGGTCTTTATGTAAACCCTTACCTCTTTATAAGTCTCCATTCTCACTCTTGAACCTCAGTGACATTTTGAGTCTCTCAGGGTCAATTTAAGACCAGAGCTGGTATCTAATAACTTCCAAAGGTATAGTTACATCTTTCCCAAGTTTACAGTTATCTGGAAAATGAAGAACAATTTTTTTAAACATTATGGAATACAAAGCAACTGTGAGGCAGAGTCTTTCCCCAAAAAGACAATCTTTAACACAGGAGACTCCGGGTCTGTGACTAGCTTAGTTCTAGAAACAATGAAATGAGCTATAATGCTTACATTTTCCTTCCAATCTGTCATGGGGCACCTTATAGGATGTCTATCTATTTTGTATATAGGGATTCTGTGATTAATTAGCCATCACTGGAGATGTCTTATGAAACAGTATTCTGTGTTACTATTTCAATCCCATGGTTTACTATAGTACCTGTGCTCATCTGTTCTCAGATAGTTAATAAAACTTGACCTTAACTCCCAGGACCACATAATTTCTTTTGAGATGATAAGATAAATTTCCATTGCAAGATTCATATATCTTCATCTCCTGCAAAAGTGAGACAACACAAAAGTCTTCAAAGATGGTGACATCTCCTTGAACCTAAAGAAAGAATGTATCCATTTCTTCTAGGTTATCTAATTTGTTGGTGTATATTTGTTCACAGTAGACTCTAATGATTCTTTGTATTTATGTGGTATCAGTTATAATGTCTTCTCTCTCATTTTTTAATTTCAACTTTTATTGACTTTTCTATTATTTTTCTAGTCTGTGTATTATGTATTTCTACTCTAATCTTTTTCTTTGTTCTCCTAATTTTGACCATAATTTTTTTATCTCCTTGAGCCGTAATGTTAGGTCATCTGAGATCTTACTTTTTTTCTTAATTTAGGAAGAACTGCTTTTTCTGTATCACATACACTTGGGTTTGTTGTGTTTCCATTTTTGTTTACCTCAAGCTATTTTTTATTTTTCTTTTGATTTCTTCTCTAATCCATTGGTTGTTCAGGAGTGTGTTAATTTCTACATGTTTGTGAAATTTCCAATTTTCCTTCTGGTATTGATTCTAGTCCATAATATGGTGGTTGGAAAAGATACTTAATATAACTTCAAACCTTTCAAATTTGTTAAGATTTGATCTATCCTGGAGAACGTTCCTCGTATGCTTGATGAGAATGTGTTCTGATGTTGTTGACTAAAATGTCTGTGTGTGTGTGTATCTCTGTTACGTCTATTTGCTCTTTAGTGTTTTTAAAATCCACTCTTTAATCACTCATATTCCTCCTGAATGTTTTATTCATTGTTGAGAGTAGGGAATTAAGTCCCTTACCATCATTGTGCAGTTGCTTTTTTCTTATTTTAGTTTGTTAGTGTTTCCTTTATATATTTAGATGTGCCAGTGTTGGCTGCCTGAATATTTACAGCTGTCTCTTCTTCATGAATTTGTCCCTTCATCATTATATGACATTTTTTGGTCTCTTGTGACCATTTTTTTAAGTCAAAGTCCAAATTTTCTGACATAAAGATAGCCGTCCTCTGTTCTCTATTTGTTATTCATTTGCTTGGGATATCTTTCCATCTTTTCCTATTCAACCTTGCCTGTCCCTAAAGCTAAAGTGAGGCTTTTGTAGGCAGCATATCATTGAATCTTATATTTTTATTTATTCAGCCATTTTTTTGTCTTTTGATGGGAAGATCTAATTCATTTACTTCTAAAGTAATTATTGATAGATAAGGATTTATGATTTCCATTTTCTTAATGACTTTCTGACTGTGATGTAAGACCTAAGTTATTCTTATGGTAAGTGTCTTATACATCTGGGGAAGCTGGAAGACAACTTTGGGAACTCTTTTTTGTACTGTAGAAACCACATGCACTAGCAGATATACTCAAAGGAACACTGTGTCATTCTGGGGGAAGGGAAATGTGTTCAAAGTGAAACACCTTGCTCATAACTATCTAAAGCTGTTTTTGTTAGTTTTTGTAGTCCAAGAGACTTAGCCTCATTCCTAGTCTAGGATTGTAACAAAGACATCTATTCATGGATGGTTGCTAATTAGTCTGTCAATGAGAAAGGTTGAAATCAGGAACCACCTATTCCACCATCTTTTGACATCACTCTCAGTAGCAACTTTAATTCCTGAGTTGAACAATTCTCACTTTACACCGTTTTTATACCCTGAGAATTTCTTGAGGACCCCAAATAGATTTTATTTATATGAATAAAATCTATAGATATAAAAACAAAAATTTACTATTTATTTATTGATTCATTTAAAAAATCATAACAAGTCATTAAAGTATGATTTATCATACATAATTTTATAAAACCACATATTTTTAAAAAGTAAAAAGAGTGTCATTTTTTATAATTTTATAAATCACTTCAATGTCTGAATTAATAGAACAAAGTAGAATTTTCATATATAGTTTTATGTTGCTTTATTTAAAGAATATAAAGAACACTTGATTTTCAATGACATGTAGTTAGAGAAGAGAGGCACACTTTAAATAGCATTTCATATAATTAGGGCTATTCTTCATCAACACTATAGCAAATGTGCAAAGTGGTAGTTTTTTAAAGATTACTTACAATACAGACTTGGAACCATATCAATAAATTTCACACCCTATTACATAAACCTATTTGCACTTTAAATGGATTTTTTTCATGTCTACTTGATTTTATACTATCATACATTGATTATTTACAGATATTAATTCATGGTGTTATTCAGAACATTTAAATGCTGACAGTTTTTCGAATGCAGTGCCAAAAATCTCATTCATAAATACAATGATGAATCTTATTTGAATAGGCTTTAAATATTGGGAAGCTGTCAAGTTTATGGTAGCAGATAGAAGACTTCCAAAATTATAATTTTCCACTTGAAAGATAAAATTTTATTGTTGGCAAAAAAATGATCTCAATTGTTTTGAAAAGAGAAACTCACTTTATTTCTTTTCAATAAATTATTAGCCAAATGCCTGACTTTATTGTTATAACTCTTCTACCAGCTAAACTTCCAAGTGAAAACCTTGTAGTATGAAATAAGTTATTTCAGCTCATAACAGAAACAAGTACACTAGTACTTTCACTGTAGACAGTCATTGAACATTCCTTTTCAGCAAAAGTGCTTTATGCATACTTCCCATTTCCTCACATACAGTAAGATGTTAAAATGACACTATTCACTGTTTCCTTAGGATGACCTTAGGTAAATTTCTTTTTCAGTATGCATGTCTATTTCAAATGCATGGCAAAGAATAATACAGTGAATACTAGTGTCAGTAATGTCACTGAATTGATTTTTTTTATTGAAAGAGGTGGAGAGGCACCAAGAAAGACTCCAGCATGTGCCCTGTCCAGGTACTACCTGGAAAGCCCCAACCAGGGAATGCTCTGCCCATCTTGGGCTCTTGCTCTGATTAGCAAGCAACTGAGCCATTTTAGCACCTGAGGCAAAGCCATACAGCCATCCTCAGCACCCAGGGCCAACATTGCTTGAACCAATTGAGCCATGGCTGCAGGTGACAAGGAGGAGGAGGAGGAGGAGGAGGAGGAGGAGGAGGAGGAGGAGGAGGAGGAGGAGGAGGAGGAAGAGAAGGAAGAGGAGGAGAGAGAGAGAGAGAGAGAGAGAGAAAGGAAGAGGGAGTGGGGAGGGGGGAGAAACAGATGGTTGGCCAGGCCTGAATTAATTTGTGCTAAATTGCTATATTTATACACTATTGCTTTTGCACCATTGCTGAAAATGCTAGTGCAATGTATATATGTGTGTATGTATATATACATTTATACATATACATAAACTAAATCTCAGTATAAAAACTGTTTTAATAGAGGAAACAGATTGGAATTTGAGGTTTATTGGTCTTGCCCCTTTATGATTCAGGAACTGATGAAATAACCAGAAGATGATCTCATGGATATATTGGGTTAACTGTGAGATGAATATTGGCCAATATTCCATTTATCACATCACCTTCATAGGTCTTCACTTTCACTCATCAGTGGTAGCAGCATTCTGTGCCTTCAGGGGTTAATGATGACTCCAAACCAGTGATCAATAACTATACAAACATCTCTGTCCCTTTCCCTTGTATTCTATTATCAGAAATGGCCTTGTGTACCTTTGGCAGATGGTAGTAAGAAGATTCGCAGTATATCCTTGTGGTACGATAATAAAAACTTTTTTCAGTGGTCCTAGGTATAGTCTTCTTCTGCATCTGTAAATTAATCCATGCCTGATCAAAAAAGAGATTTTTACTCTCTCTATTACAGTGTCTTATATCTAGAGCTTATGCAGTAATTTAGAGTTATTTCACACGTACACACATATACACATACATATGCAAACATACACTCAAATCAAATGGGATTTGGAGAGGTTGGCTATGTATAATATTTTACTCTTTGGAACTTCATAATTAATTAACTAGAAATCTTACTGTATCAAACCATTCTTTAAGTAATCAGTATGCTGACTATTACAAGTCATGTTTCTGGTGACATATGATGCATTTAGCTTCTGTAGCTTCAGGATTCCACCTGTCCTTCAATATCATTTACAGTCTGCAAAGATAGCCAATACACGCTTTTTAAGGATACTGTTATTCTTGTCTTCAATTTATTTTTTACCACCTTGTTGTTTGGGGCTCTTCTGGCAGATGTAGTTCAGATGAAGGGAAGCACATCTTATTTGATAATCTACTTGAACATTTCTGTTTTATTCATCTTTTTGAATTTCACTTATTATAAGATAGAAGGAATAATTGCTATTTCAACTCCATTGAGTCTGGATTTCAGTCAACCACATGAGCAAACTTCAAAGCCACATGCAGAGGTTCAATTTAGTTTATTGAATCCAGCATCTCTGTTCTATACACTTTTGGGGGGGGCTTGTTTAAATACATGTTTCTTATTTATGGTTCTAACAAAATAATTTTCTAGATTTATATTGATATGTTAAAAATAATGCTTTGAGCCCTGGCCGGCTGGCTCAGCGGTAGAGCATCGGCCTGGCATGCGGGGGAGCCGGGTTCGATTCCCAGCCAGGGCACATAGGAGAAGCGCCCATTTGCTTCTCCACCCCCCACCCCCTCCTTCCTCTCTGTCTCTCTCTTCCCCTCCCGCAGCCAAGGCTCCATTGGAGCAAAGATGGCCCGGGCGCTGGGGATGGCTCCTTGGCCTCTGCCCCAGGCGCTAGAGTGGCTCTGGTCGCGGCAGAGCGACCCCCCCCCCCCCGGAGGGGCAGAGCATCGCCCCCTGGTGGGCAGAGCGTAGCCCCTGGTGGGCGTGCCGGGTGGATCCCAGTCGGGCGCATGCTGGAGTCTGACTGTCTCTCCCCGTTTCCAGCTTCAAAAAAAAGAAAAAAAAAAAAAGAAAAAAAATAATGCTTTGAAATTTGTGGCATCTAAGTCTTCTCATTTCAATCAGAACATTGCACTTGTCTTCCTGAGGGTATGTTGAGATCTGAGTCTATTTATGGGTGTGATGGCAATTGGAATAGCTGGGGTCAACTGGTATTCTCTGGCAAGGTAACTCCCCAAGCATTAGTCACTAAATAGTTTATAAATAAACCAAGACTGGACCATTAGGTGACCATTAGGCAATTCTATCATATTATTGTCATCATAATTATCCAGATTAATTTGTAAACTCTCTTTTCAGTTCTCATAGTCCTAGTTTATTCCATGCATTTCCTAATTTTAAATAATTGTGCTGACAAGAATGTGAATTAAAATTATATAGTAATTCAGAAAAACCGACACTAACAGACCTTAAATCTGATATTTTATAAAAACAACTTTTTAATTTCAAGAAATAAGATAATATTTTGAATGTTGAATCTCTTCAGTTCTCTGTGCTTTGAGCTAATGATTTAAAGCTTTGCTCTTGCTCTTTTATTTCTTTAATCTTTCTTGTAAAGGGAGAAGGAGACAGCCTATGCATGTTTTTCATTTCCATCAATATGTTTTATTGAAGTAGCCTTTGACATTTTATTTGATCTTTCAAAGAGTTATCTTAATTGACTTTAGATGACCACTGACTAAAATTTAATTATTTTGCCATTACAAGCCATGACTGACTAGTGTTCTATTTTCAAACAATAACCAGATAATAAGTGCCTGCAGTGGTAAGCCATTTGAATAATCAAACTGATTTCTTTCAGTGTAACAACTTCTGGCTCCAATTTTGTACCATTCAAAACTGATATTTAAAAAGAGAAAATACCCTCAGTAGTCTAAAAAAACATTATTATTGTAAGAATATACTTGCTTATACACTCTTTGAGGTCCTAGAGAATGGAATTCAATAAGCTACTTTTATGACTAGTAAATTCAAGACAAAAAATAACCTGCCAAAGCTACAATTCAAGAAAAGAAAAATAGAATAGAGTGTTCCTCCTGTTCAGCTCCCATAGTTTCCTCTTTTCCAGGAAAAGAGAAACTAGACGTGGGAATGCTGAGAATAGCCCTCACCTCCAAGGTTGCCATGAGAAACTCAGATCTCTCCAGTTTTGCTTACTGGCAGGAAATTTTAAAACAGCAAAAGATATCTGTCTTACTCTTTTCTAAATATTTTATGAATGTCTATTCTGTATCCAGAATTCTAACTCATGAGTGTATATAAAATATAGTTTATATGTTCTAGATTTTTATAGTAAAAAGAAACAAAATTGATGCTGCAAATGAATAGAGAATTTGCATCTTTTATATTAAACTTACTATGTGTCTGTATTGTTTGTAACCTTCAGCAGTCTATACTTTTCAAGTATTAAAAATTTATTGAGGAGACATGATGTTTAATTAAAAAACAATAATTTTATAAAGTCTAGTATTAACAAGTTAAGACAATATTTAAACAAATAGTGTGGGCAACTAAAGGGCAGAATACAATATGCTATGGCAATGCAAGGAGCAGGTATATTAAAAAGTATTGATAGTGAATTGTAAGCTGAAAAACAAAAGCAAAAATTGGTCAAGCTAGTCGATGACTGTATATGTGTGGAGTGCAGGGCATTAGAACAGGTAGATGACCCAGAGAAAGGAAAGAGAATGATAATATCCTGAAGTTATGAGGAAAGGTGGCATATCATAAGAATAAAGAAAATAACATCATGTGCAGTAAGAAAGAAAATAGGTCAAGATATACCTGACAAAGTGGATATCATACAAAATATTTTATTTTATTTTTAAATTTATTTTATTTATTTTATTTTATTTTTTTATAAATAAATTTTTATTCTAATGGGGTGACATCAATAAATCAGGGTACATATATTCAAAGAAAACATTTCCAGGTTATCTTGTCATTTAGTTCTGTTGCATACCCATCACCCAAAGAGAGATCGTCCTCCATCACCCTCTATCCAATTTTCTTTGTACCCCTCCCCCTCCCCTTCCCCCTCTCCCCCCCTCTCTCCCCCCACCCCCCGTAACCACCACACTCCTGTCCATGTCTCTTAGTCTCGCTTTTATGTCCCACCAATGTATGTATGGACTCCTGTAGTTCTTGTTTTTTTCTGATTCGCTTATTTCACTCCGCATAATGTTATCAAGGTTCCACCATTCTGCTGTAAGTGATTGGATGTCATCATTTCTTCTAGATGAATAGTATACCATGGTGTATATGTGCTCCATCTTCTTTATCCACTCTTCTATTTTTTTTTTTACAGTGATTAAAAGCCTTTAAGCAAACTCTTGGCCAATACAGCAAGAATCCATAAAAGAGTAGTGTCCTTAACATGTTCACCAAGTTCAAATTGGCCCCATCACCATGCCAAATCCCTGAAAAATGCAACCCAACCACAGTTCAGTCTGTTAGGAGCTGTCACAGGGAGCAGGAGTCCAGGAAAAGTCCACATCTAGGAAAAGTCCGCATGGCACTGGAATTGTTGTCACCATTCTATACTTTGCAGCTCATGTCCAAGTCCCAATGACCGCTGCTTCTAGCTGGTAATGATTCAGGTAGACTGGAAAAGCCATTTGCAGCATGCATGGATATGGAGCTTCTGTTCTCCTCTGCCTGGAGAGCTGAGACCAGGTTGCTTTTCCCTGGAGCTCTGCGACTGTGGCATGGTAAAGAGAACCTTGGGATACACTAAGCTGGGTGGCAAAGGTAGATTCATAATACAAGTTGGCAAAAGGGGGAAAGAGAGCTCTAAATTAGAAGTAGGTCCCAGCCTGAAATATGAGTGGGACATTGAGGTAGGAGGGATAAAGGAAACACTATATATTAAGCAAAGCAGCAGAAAATAGGACTATCAACACCCACAACAGAGATCTTTGAGGAAAGAATAAAAAACCTGCCTATTCAGGCAAAACATAGTTAAGTGGCCCTTGTGCAAATGAGATCATTTTACCTGCTTCTTGGAAGAAATACCCTAGGGTCGTCCACAGTGTCACAGATATTTTAAAGATATATTTTTTTTTAAAAAAAAATTGAGAGCATTGACATTCTACTGAGAACACGGAGAATGGAAGTGGCATAATTATATATTTGATTTTTCAAAAAACAATTGGTTGCATGCTGAACCATGTAATAAAGAAGACTGGGATATAAAATAGATTTTTCAAAATGGTGATTAAAGCAAGAGTGAAGTTAAGAGTGAGGACTGCAGGGATGGGAGGAAGAGCGCACAGATTTGGATGAAAGGCAGTGGCATAGCGAACATAACTGGCGCCCAGAGCACTATTGGTGCCCCCCTCCCCTTCTACTATGCTTTTCTTGTTTGTCTTGGAGACCATTTGGTGCCCCTCTGCGAGTGGCGCCCGGGGCATGATAGAGCCCCCACACTACGCTACTGACAAAAGGGGATTTACTGTGTATATCCTTTGGAAAAAAGGGAATCACAGCACTGCTTATGATTGAAAATTTGGGGGAAACTATCTAAATTCTATGTCGATATGGAATTTAGGTGATTGTAATATACTGATATAAACAAATAATTAAATTTTTCCCATATAATTAAGAACATTATCAATATATTTAAAAATTCTTACATTATATTTTTCAATAAAAAGCTATTATATTAAGTGGGATTACCCTAATTTCATGACAAAGTGTGTGTGTATGTGTGTGTGTGTGTGTGTGTGTGTGTGTGTAGAGATAGAAAATAGGTTGTGACATGGTGAAAATCACAAGAATAGATTTAAAATGTTATATTTTAATTATATTTCAAAGTCTATAATATGTTATAAAAAATATGTTCTGTCCTGGTTTGACTATTTAAAAATTTTACATGACAAATATAACGAACCATATATTGTACTTTAAAAATAAAGATCAATTAGAAAAACCAAAAGCTAGAGGATCTATAATTCTTGATTTTAAAATTCAGGAGTGGGCAAGTGTAGGTTTACAGTTATAATATAAATAAAAGTACAACAATTAATAAATAATAATACAATTGGATGACATACAGAGCTGTAATTTAAAATGCCTTCTTAGTGAATCAATTATAGAGAAAATGATTTTCTTCTAATTTTTCCAGTTTAGTTACTTAATTCTGTGAACAAAAATAGTTGATGACTATTGATTTGTAGAATACAGATCGTTAAAAAGTTTCTACATGTACTTAAGATTTATAAAGAATTAGAATGAATCAGGAAAGAAACTTTTAATCTTTCCATACCTCACACTTGGCTATTTTCTCCTCAAAGCCCAAAAGTTGTAACAAAAAAAACCCAAAATATTTTTCTGTTGTTTCTATAGTTCGTTTGGCATCCAAACTAATTGCTTCAGATTATCACACAACTTCTCATATCCCTCTAGGCAGTAACAGGTACAATTTGGATAATGCATATATTTAATTTGTATTGCTGAATTTATTGCTAGTTCTCTTAGTCAAGTCATATCAAGAGACAAATATCGTGGAGAGATAGAGTTTTCTGGTCTCCCTTGTTGCCTGTACATCTAGATAAATGCCAGATACTAGAACTTGGCATATTCTAAAGAAATAATTATAGTATCCAGGCTTATACTTTTTTTTGGATGTGTGTGTGTGTGTGTGTCAGAATTGCCTGATTTCCACAGTGTAATGGAATCTCTGTGGACAATAAAAGTTTGGAGTATTGTATATTAGTTATGGGACTTTGGATACTAACCATAGAAACTGAGCCTTACCACTTATGCTGAAGGGTACAGTGAAATGTGTAGAGCAGTCTGAAAACTAGGCTTTATAATAATCTTAACAAGAAATCATGATGCTGTTATGAAGAAAAATTGATTCCAATTTCCCAAAAATATGTCATCAAACATTATAAGGCAAAATTATATATGCCATATATAGTTTAGCTCAATCTGGGATTCTAGAGGTTGCACACACACACACATAAACACTCAAACATCTTAAGTGCTATTTTTTACCTTTAAGGATTTTGAAAATTAAAACATTTGGAGAAAATTAAGCTCAGATTTAGGTTGTGTTTTATATATGTAATATATAAAACTTGGAAGTTATTTATATTTAGTTTAAGCACAATATGTTTAAACTTTTTAATTCTGAAAACATCACAAATAATTTAATGTAGTACTGAATATTTAGAATATTAGTTGTTGTGTTGCAGTAGATAAAGTGTCGACCTGGAATGCTGAGGTTGCTGGTTCAAAAGCCTGGGCTTGCTGAGTCAGGGCACATATGAGAGTTGATATTTTCTGCTCCTCCCTACTACCCCCCCTCTCCCTCTCCTTTCTGAAATAAATAAAGTCTAAAAAAACAAAAAGAATATTAGTTGTGTAAACAGCAGTAAGTTAATTCTTTCTCTAATAGAGGGCAAATGACCTGACCAGGCTTGGTTTTATATCTGAAAAATAACTTACCGTGCAAAGTGCATTTTTAATAAAACATAATGATAAGAAATTTCTTTATGCATTTTCTTGACCAATTTGAAATGACGATTAGAATGCCTTTTCCATTATCTGATGTTTTGTATTCTATATGCTATTGATTTGTTACCATTTCTGTGAGACGTTTGCCATTAAGAGGTCAAGCTTTATATAATTGCTATTCTAGCTTTATATTAGTCACTACAACATTAAAACCTCTGCTTAAGTAATGTGTGGTTCCAAAATGTTTACTATTCTCCATAATTTATACAACTTATGATAGAAATAACCTTTCTCTTTAAACAAAATAAGTTGTAAGGTATTTATTCATATTAATTTAAGAACCATATTCCAGAGATAGATGAACACAATTTTTTTTTTTTTTTTGTATTTTTCCTAAGCTAGAAACGGGGAGGCAGTCAGACAGACTCCCGCATGTGCCCGACCGGGATCCACCTGGCATGCCCACCAGGGGGCGATACTCTGCCCATCTGGGGCATTGCTCTGTTGCAACCAGAGCCATTCTAGCGCCTGAGGCAGAGGCCATGGAGCCATCATCAGCGCTTGGGCCAACTTTGTTCCAATGGAGCCTCGGCTGCAGGAGGGGAAAAAAGAGACAGAGAAGAAGGAGAGGGGGAGGGGTGGAGAAGCAGATGGGCGCTTTTTCTGTGTGCCCTGGCCGGGAATCAAACCCGGGACCCCTGCATGCCAGGCCGATGCTCTACCACTGAGCCAAGCGACCAGGGCCAAATATAATCTTTTTTTAAGAGGTCAATATCCTTGACTAAATAATTAAATATTGCATTTTTTCTTTTTATTTATTGATTTTTAGAGAGAGAAAAAGGGAAAAAGGGAGAAAGAGTATATATATATATATATATATATAGAGAGAGAGAGAGAGAGAGAGAGAGAGAGAGAGAGAGAAAGAGAGAAGGGGGTAACATTGTTCTATTCCTGTATGTGCCCTGACTAGGGGTTGAACCAGCTACCTCCGCCCTTCAGGTCAATGCTCTGACCAACTGGGCTATCCAGCCAGGGTGATAAATATAATTTTACATAAAATCAGTTACTGGTTGAGAAAAGTGAATCTCAGTTTTGGCTCTGAAGTCATACCTAGAGCCCCTCAAGAGCTAGAGCCCCATTGTGAACCCAAGTCATAAGTGACAGAGCCTTAGGTACCACTGTCCTTCCCTGTGGGAAGAGGGCAGAAATGCTTCTGTGCTATGTTCAAAGCATCAGTGACTACAAATGGATTAACAATTTCCCTTTAAGTGAAGTACCATATTTTTTGCTCCATAAGACGCACTTTTTCCCCAAAAAAATGGAGGGGAAAATGACCATGCACCTTACGGAGTGAATGTTCATTTTTTTTAGCTGTTGCAGGGCATGCTGTGCTGGTAAACATATGTAGAATGAGCACTAGCAGGAGCGTCATCATACTCACCACGGCAGCATGCAAAACTCCAGCATCTGCTGAGTGATCTCCTGGTTCCGGTTTCCACAGTTGCATGCAGTGCAGGAGGGAAGGCGAGTGATGTTGTGTGGACACATTCATCTGGCATCATCGAGGGCAGATGTGAGAGGCGTGCTGCAGTGGTGGAGGGTTGTGCTGCAGCTGCTGGAGCTCTGTATGAAGTGCTGACGTCACTTGCTGCCCTATTCGTGCTTGACCAGTTTAGAGCACATATTAGTGAAACCACAAAAAAAAAAAAAAGCTTTAAAGAAGTGAAGACTCATCTAGCTGTAATTCCTGGGGGTTTTACCAGCCAGTTGCAACCTCTTGATGTTTCCATCCACAAACTGTTTAAAGTCTTTATATGAGAAGAGTGGAACAAATGGATGGCTGCTGGTAATCATGGTCTGACACTAACTGGACGAATGAAGAGACCCACTATCACTCAAGTTTGTGAATGGGTGAAAACATCGTGGCAGTCAGTGAAGAATGAAACCGTATGGTCATTCAAAAAATGTGGTGTTAGCAATGCCTTAGATGGCACTGAAGATGGTATCATATATGAAAATAGCAAAGAAAGTGATACCAGTAATTGTGAGCCATTGAGTTTCTTAAATTCTGACACTAGTACTGATGAGTTCCTGGGGCTCCCAGACAACTAGAAGAGTATTTGAACATTAAAGTCTCTTCTCTCTTGTTAATAACAGTTCTAAATGGTTGTTAATACTGCTGTTGAGTTTACATTGTTGAAATATTATTGTGGTGTATTTTATTAAGTATATATTTTAACAGACCATTTGGTTCAGAATATTTTTTTCTTATTTTCCTTCTTAAAACCCTAGGTGTGTCTAATGGTCAGGTGCGTCTTATGGAGCGAAAACTACAATAACTGTTTTAAATTGTTTGTTTTTGGTTCCCTCAAGGGATATTGCTGCTAATCCCAGGAACATATTAATAACAATTGATGTTTCAGACCATGTGGGAGGGGAACCGAGAAGTTGTAGTAATGTTTACCCATAGAACATTCACTGAAAACAAGACACTATTTGTAGCACTTTACATATATGTCTTATTTTATACTCACTACTATAGTTACTGTAGTCTACCTATATTGCAAATGAGGAAACTACAAAGAAATGCAAGGTAACTCCCAATGTCAGACAGCTAAGAAACTATTTAAGTCAGACATTCTTAGCCTAGGGCTTTGTGAAATGTATGGTATTACAAAGGAGGGGTTGGTCCCTAATTAAGTGACCTGGCAGTTTGTATAAATGAGAAGCTTTGGGCTAGATTAGCCAACCTACTGCTTTCTTATGAACTGCGGGACCAGTGCTCCCAAGTGGCCCACGTGCAGGGTTGTAATAGGAGATGTAATAGGAGGTGAATATATAAGCAAAATTTGCCTACCAGTCAGTTACAGAGCCAGTGCATTTGCTGGGAAATATATCTCTGTTATTTTTGAGAGTTATTTTGCTAATATTATGGTAGATAGAAAACAATTGAATCTGGATTTATGGAATACAACTGATAAAGATGAGTAGGACAGATTACACCCTTAGTCTTCTACACAAACAGATACATGTATAATTTGTTGTTTGTTTGCTTTTATTGTGAGTCTTGCATCATTTAAAAACATCTATGTAAAGTGATATACTAAAGTATGGCACCATTATCTCAGTACTCTTCTCCTAGTGGAAACTATACTTGATCATAGAAATGATAAAGGTATATTTGAGAGACTATCAGAGAAGAAGCTAATCCCCATCACTCTTCACAGGGTTTAGATGTGGCTAATGGGTTCGGAGATACAAAATAACTGGATTGCTCGGTTGTCCCACAGCAGAACCTCAGGATGTTTCTGATGAAGCTATTTCAGCAGTCCTTAGTCTCTCTAATCAAGAAGAGGATAGAAAATGCCTGCTGTAGCAAATATCCGAGCCCCTTATTCCTTGTCCTGTCCCTCTGGAACCTTTGTACACTTTGCTTCAAAATGGTGAAGTCTTTTCTTTTAATGCCGAATTTTGGGTACAGATTATTTTTTCCATGAAACCATTTTGAATCAGTCAGATATTTCAGTTTTGTTTGTTTAAAATATTAGTTCAAAATTTTACATGCTTTTAAAATTTAGCCCTAAGATGACAAGACTTCTTAAAGACTTACTAGTCAGTGGCTTCTATTCTAGCTTAGATAGAGTGACAAAAATATCCTTTGAACTAAGTTGCATTATGTGCTACAAACAGTGATCACTAAATTGTTTGACAGGTCTTTGCCCTTAAGAAGATTGTAGCTTCTGATACTAGGAAAAATTCTTGACACTTTCTAACTAGTTTTCGTCTGTGTAAAGCCAAACATCCTCCTTAATGAAGTATTACATTTTAATACATTCAATAATTTGTTGTCCAATGTCCATTACATAATTTGTACCACACATCATAATATATAGAATAAGTATAACCACTCAATTTTTTGGATCAGTCTTTCTAATTCTGTCATCACTGAAAAAATTGCTTATTATCTCTTGCCATTATTTTGATCAAAATCTTACTCTTGTTTCCTCTAATAAAGTATACTGTTCTTAGTTGTGAGTATTGGGTGAAACACATAATCAGAGGTTGAAGACAGTATTTTAACAAAATATGAAGCAGAGAATTTACAGTATGTGATACATGGAATAATTAAACAATAAAAGTGGCATGGATAAAAGTGTTAAAAGATTAATTTCTGTCAAATGCAATAGTTGAAGAATAGTGGGTATTATCAGCATTTCCTTTAACTTTTACTTTTTTTTTTTTACACCTGTCATCTGTCTTCAAATTGGGCTTTTATTTTATCATTGAACTGGTCATTCCTATAATTAATAATTTACTAAGTGCTTTTTATATTGAACCTCTTTTTAAGGAGAAGCAAGTCTCTTTATATTATAAAATCTTTCTAATAATATAGTAGAGCTCTTTGTTTATATTAGTAAAGATGCATTTCTGTTTTCATGTAACTTTATTCAAAATTAATACATGCTTTCCTTTGTTTTCTATTAAGTAGGTATAAAACTCATGTGTTGCATGTTTACAGTTTGTAAAATATTTTGTTAAACTATGAATCTTAACATCACTGTCTTGTTGGATTACTAACACTGTGACTCGATTAATAAGGACCCTACTCTTTACCTCAACTAGGTGACACACACATCTAGTGTTGCTTTTCTTAAAATGTTATTTTGTGTCTAAAAACTCAATGCTAGTTCTAAAAATTCAGTACAACTTACTGGAAGGATACCATGTTAAAGCTTTTAGCCATTTTCAATCAAAAATTTTAAACAGGTAGTTGCAGAATTGTGGAGTGTTTGACACTGACTTTTCTGCTAATGCTGTTGGCAGCATATTTTGCATGTGTGACTTAATAAATTTTTGAATCACATAGTAGGATTCTATGAACAACTCTATACCCTAATTCAATAACTTAGGTGAAATGGAAAGATTTCTTGAATGGCACAAACTAACAAAACTCACAAAAAGAGAATATATAATTTAAAGAGCCAACATCTATTGAGGACACTGAATCAACAATTAATAATCATCTAAAAAAGGAAACATCAGGCCCAGATGCTATCATGGGCAAATTCTACTAAACATTTAAAAAAAATGATAGTAATTCTCAGCAAAGTATTCCATAAAATAAAGACAGAAAGAGCAGAAAGAATATATTTTAACTCATTTTAAGAGACAAACATTACCCTAAAAACAGCTGAAGACATTAAAAGAAAGGAAAACAACAGATCAGTATCTCTCATTAACATATATATGAGATTTTTACCAAATATTAGCAAGTTGAACCCAAAAATGTGTTTAAAAATTATTCACTGTGCCCTGGCCAGATAGCTCAGTTGGTTAGAGCATTGTCCCCTATGCAACCTTTCTGGGTTCGATCCCTGGTTGGGGCACATACAGAAACAGATGGATGTTTCTGTCTCTCTGTCTCTCTCTCTTCTCCTTCCTGTCTATCTAAAATCAATCAACAAATTAAAAAAATCATTTATTGTGACAAAGGATGAACTCAATTAATTTAATATAGATACAAATGCTAACATAGAAATATTTATACAACTATGCAGATCCGCAGATTACTGTATACACATATATACATTGTCAGCTCAAAGGTTCAATAAGCAATGACACTGCATTAACAATGAGCATATCTAATGCCTAGTCTTAGTTTCTAGTACCTTTCTCTCATATAAAGAACTCTTTGGAAAAAAAAAAAAAAGAACTCTTTGGAAAATGGTTTGTCTGAGAATGGGGGAAATAATATTGAAATATCATCTGAAAAATATGAAAGACCCTCACACAAGCTATGAACCTTTGGTCAAAGTTATAAAAGACTTGTACAAATGACAAGACTGCCAGATTCCCAGAGAGATCCCTTTGTATTGCAAAGATGACAAATATTTCCTAAATTAGAGTATGCATTTAAAGCCATTAAATAAAAAAAATTTCAAAGACTTTTTAAAAATTATAATTGAATTTTGATTTAGGTTATATTTATCCACTCTCCTACAGCAAAGATTTAACATCAACAGCTTACAATGAAATAAGGGAAGATGAGTCTGAAGCATGATATAATATCAGAAATTAAGATAGTGCTTCAAAACAAACAACAACAATAGCAATAGGAACAATAAATACATATTGATAAAGGTATGATGAAGGGGTACAGGAGCTGAATGAAAGAACTTCTGATGGAAAAAGTTGAAACAATTTGAGGAAACCAAATAAAAATACTATTGAATTATAGCTCAAAATTAAGATAAATATTCCTGAGTCCACACTACTATATACTACTAACTGAATACATTACCGGAGAAAAAAGATAAATCCCCATGTGGAGAAATTCCAAAACATGTAGACATTTTGCCACAGGAGAAAAGCATAAGTCTCAACTCCTTAACTATGGGCCACACATAGTGACTTCCTTTCAAAATTATAGTATTGAAAAGTGGATTAAAAATAATCTTACAAAAAAATAATCTTACAATAGTGAAACCTGACAAATACTATTATCTCAACCAAGTGATCAAGGTCAACATAAACAGTGATAAATTGTTGATAGTATATATCCTCAAAATAATGTAAAAAATATGACATTTTAGATTCCAATATTTTTCCAAAAACATATAACCTTAGTTTAATCATGAGGAAATTATCAGTAATTGCAGTAGGGGGCCATCCTACAAAAGTACCTCACAAGTACTCCAAAAACTTTCAAGGTCACCAACAATAAGGAGAGTCTGAAAAACTCAGCCAAGAGGTTACTAAGAGGACCTAACAACTAAATGAAATATGATATTCTGGATGGGATACTGGATTTGAAAAAATGACATTATGAAAAAGCTAAGAAAAATGAAAAATTAAGAGATAAAAGTAGAAAGGACAGAACCTCTTCCAAACAAAATAATTCATTCTTTGCAGCAACCTGTATATCAGGGGTCGGGAACCTATGGCTCGCAAGCCAGATGTGGTTCTTTTGATGGCTGCATCTGGCTCGCAGACAAATCTTTAATTAAAAAAAATAATGTTAAAAATATAAAACATTATCATGTATTACAATCCATTCATTTGCTGCCGCTTATGTTCATGGTTGTGGGTGGCTGGAGCCAATCATAGCTGTCCTCTGGGACAACACCAACTTTTTATTGGATAATGCATAAGGTACATGGGTCATTGTATGGCTCTCATGGAATTACATCTCTTATTATATGCGGCTTAAGTGTCTGTTTGTCGCTGATAGCTTATTGGTTGCTTGCGTAACTGTACTAGCCAATGGGGTGAAGTTGCCATGGCTGAACACAAATTGAGCAGGTCAGGGGGAAGATGAACATTTGTTTGCATTGGCAATCATCTGCTTTTGAAACAATTTAAGGCTGAACGCAAATTGAGCGTGTCAAGGGGAAGGTGAACATTTGTTTGCATTGGCAATCATCTGTTTTACATAAAAACTACGTCTTAACGTAATTTCTTTTAAGAATGCCTCCTAGAAAATACAGCACTGAAGAGGAGAGAAAAGGAGCTAAAGCTGCACAAAAATGGCTTTCTTGACAAAAAGAAACCACTGAGCAGAGAAAGACAAGGCTTGCTTCAGTTGCAGAGCAAATGCGTCTTTCTCGGCAAAATGAGACTGATGAGCATAGAGAAACAAGGCTTGCCTCAGATGCAAGACAAAAAAGCCTGTCTCGACAAAATGAGTCCCTTCAACAAAGGCAGGAGAGAAATGCAAAAAAACAACAGAGTAATGCTGACCGAAACTCAAAAAGGATTAAAACAGTATTAAACGGAGAAACTTTAATTTTTGAGCATTCCTCTGGTGACATGAATATTAAATGTGAACACTGTCAGTCCTTAAACTTCAAGTTAGAAACTAATCAATTTGACCATGGCAAGAAAGGATTTTCTCATGTTTGCAAGTATGGAAACATTGTAGTTCCACTAATTGAGAATTATCCACCACTCTTGAATAAATTGTTGCCTGTTCAAGAGTTCGTGAAAGAACGGACATAAAATTAAAAATAATTGATGGTCCTCTGCAAGGTGAGCTTAAAAATGATGGAAAGATCTACACAAGAAATGTTGTGTACAAAGAGATCTTTGACATGTGAATTAACATTTTATTATTTAAATCACCTTTATTTATTGAGCTAGCGGTGGCTCTTAAGAAATGTACCACCAGTGGTTTCCTTCATTGCACTCTACTTTAAGCAATTAAGCAAGTAGAAGGAGGAAACCCCATGGGGCACTAAGCAAAGGGGCATTCTTGCCGCCTGCCCTGGGTAATTCAGTTTGAATTAGCAGACACATTTGCACAAATCATTTTAATTACAATTTATAATATCTAGAACAGCAGTCATTTCGTATGACCGCCAGGCTTTCTAGTTTTAAAATATGTGGCGTTCATGGCTCTCTCAGCCAAAATGGTTCCCAGCCCCTGCTCTATATGTATCGGTAAGTATCTCATAATATGGATTCCGCAGAGGAGGAAGTACTTCTCAAAAGTGCTCATAAAAATGACTTTACATGTAAAACCATGCCAACATATTATTTCTTTTAAAAATAAGTATGATATGCTGTTACATTGCTCTAGATTTTGAAAACAAATTTGATACTGTGTTACAATCAACAGTGATTCATTAGATGTGAAGAATGTAAACTGTTGATATTTTTCTTTTCCTACCAACAATTTCAAAAACTTACTCAGATTAAAATCAAAACACACAACAAAAAAATTAAAGTTTCTTAATCATTTTTTAAAGATTGGTAAATGAATCATTTAAAGAAGACTGTCACATCAAACTTAATATTTGATTAATTGCTGTAATAAAAGAGGTGACAATTTATTAGAAAACTGAGGACCAAAAATAATATATTTAGTTGTATCTTTTAAATTCTACATTATCCTCAGTGTTTATATTAATTGGTATAAAATTATTGTTAATTATGTTTCTGTTTTTCTTACAAATTACATGTTTATTTGTCATATAAAGTACATGACCCCATGTGCTCAGTTCACTGTGAAATAGTATGTTTTAGGCAATTATAAAAATTAAAAAAAATTACATATAAGTAATTAAAAATTTTATATAAATTTTATATCACTAACAAAATACAACTAAGATTTAGTATTGGAAATAAAAATATTGACAAATAATTTGTTATATAAATACTATAATGTATTTTATAGTTAGATATTTACACATCATAATTATTGGTTTATGACAAATCATTTCTTATTTTTTCTCTGAAATTTTTTATTGCTTCAACTACTTATATATGGAAAGGTAGAAGTTTTTTATTTTAACAACTCTAAAAATATAGAACATTCCTAAATTATATTAATGTATTTGTTACAAAGAGTACATATATTAAATATTATCATGTATATATTTACTAAATTTAAATGGAACTATAAAAATAGATGGCTGTTAAAATCTATCAAAATTGTAACAATTCAAAATTTGTTACAATTTTTTTTCTTGTGAGAACTTTTACAATCTATTCACAGCAGCAACTTTTAAATATATCACACAGAGGTGTTAAATATAGCCATCACAGTGTACATTATATAAGTTAAGTAAATGTATCATGGTTATTTTGCAATATATGTATGTGAACTCATTATGCAGTACATCTTAAACTTATACAATTCTGTATGTTGGTTATATCACTATGAAACCGACATAATAGTGGCTATTTTGAACAATTCATATATGATAGTTCAAGAAAAGTTTTTATGAACTTATATATTTATATATTTATTTATTTATTTATTTATTTATTTATTTATTGAGAGAAACATAGATTTTGTTGTTCCACCTATCCACACATTCCCTGGTTGATTCTATATGTGCCCTGGCCAGGGATCAAATGTACAACCTTGGCCTATACTCTTACAAACTGAGCTACTTGGCTAGGGCTGGACTTCTGTTTTATTTGTATTGGTAAATACCTAGGAGTGGAACTGCTCCCTGTATAATTGTAAGTTTTAAATATAAGAGACTGCAAAAATGTGTTCTATAGTAGCTGTACAATCTTCATTCTGAAAGTTCCACTTGCAGCACATTTCTTCAATCATTGGTTTTATAAGTTTTTAAAAACTTTAACAAGTCTGGTCTATAGTTCATAGTTTGTTTAGTTTTCTAGTTTAAGTGAATGGGAGAAGGAGGGTAGTAAACTCAGTCCCTGTTACTTGATCATAAAACAAAAGCATAAGTCTTTCAATTTGACTTAATAAATAAAGCACTAGCATTGTTAAAAAATAATTTAAAAATAGCAATGTGAGAACAGGAAATAGTGTTGTAATCAAAAGAGAAAACAAAATGGCTGAAATCAAATTTGTATGTCTGTAGGTAGCTTGCAAATGAATATTACCAAAATCAGAGCTAATTATTTGGAAAAATAATAAAAGGACAAACAAAATATGGAGACAAATAAACTAGAAAATCTGGTGTAAGAATAAATGTAGCTACAGCAGGAGGTAAAGAATCCCATGAATAGCATTAATAAATAAAGATAATGAAATTATAGTAGCTTAAAGAAATGTAGGTTCTCAAATGGGAAGGATCACCAAAATCCAAACAATCTTAACACAATAATATATTTAGTTGTAACTTTTTTCCAACAATAGCAATATTTCTCCCTGCTGAACTCCTTGATAATCCTCTGTAGACTGACAAATACACACACAAAGGCAATTCCTCAGACAATGTTGGTTAGAGACCTATCCTGTAACAATAGTAAACATAAACCCCTATTAACTGTAATCTCTAAAAACTGCTATTTCTTCTATTGAACATAGTATAGGAGCTACTACTAATAATATATAAGTATCATCTCTTAATGAACATACCTATGTATTCTTTCACAATACCTACCTATGTATTAATTTAAATAATACCCAAAGTCATGAAGCTGGTAAGCATCCTGTCCAAAATGTAACCTCCAGGCTGGATGAGCCCCCAATGGAGTTCAACTTCTATTCTATATGGGGGGCAATTAAAATAGTAATTCCAAATCAGCATAACCTATTTTCATCATGTAACTATGCCACCCAGGCCAATTTGTATTTTAAATGACATCAGAAAAAACAACAGAGAAAGTACCCCAATTAATTTTCTTTGAAATGTAATGCTGGTGAAAATACAGTAATGAATATCTATGAAAATTACTGTGGGATTCAAAAATATATCTGAAATCTAAATTTATAGGATCAGTAATTAAATTAATTTGATAGTATTTTTATACGTAGCCTTTCCTGAAATTTATATATATATATATATAAACTCTAGGGTGAGATTTTCTCATTTCTGTCTATTATAAATGTATTTTTTCTGATATTAGGATCATAAAATTGTTGAAGAATTTTTAAAATCAGAAACTAAAATGACTTTAATTTGAACAAAACTAAAATAGGCCCTGGCCAGTTGGCTCAGTGGTAGAGCATCGGCCTGGCATGCGGAAGTCCCGGGTTCGATTCCCGGCCAGGGCACACAGGAGAAGCACACATCTGCTTCTCCACCCCTCCCCCTCTCCTTTCTCTCTGTCTCTCTCTTCTCCTCCCACAGCCAAGGCTCCATTGGAGCAAGGATGGCCCAGGCGCTGGGGATGGCTCCATGGCCTCTGCCTCAGGCGATAGAGTGGCTCTGGTCGCAACAGAGCGATGCCCTGGATGGGCAGAGCATCGCCCCCTGGTGGGCATGCAGGGTGGATCCCAGTTGGGCGCATGCAGGATTCTGTCTGACTGCCTCCCCGTTTCCAGCTTCAGAAAAATACAAAAAAAAAAAAAAAAACTAAAATAGAATATCATCACACTTCTATGAGAAGTATGACCCCTATCATATTAAATCAGATGAAATGACTATTCTAAGTCTAAGGCTTCCATGATGAGTATTTTGATTTTCTGTTTCTCTTCAACTAAATTGATATCTTTTCCAGTAACATATAGGAAAGGATGTATTTCCCCATGTATAAGATGCACCTTAGTTTTGGGGTCTGAAATTTGAAAAAAAAAATGTAGTACATAAAGTTATTGAACTCAAGTTTTATTCATCATAAAATTCATACAACTCCTCATCACTGTCAAAACTCTCATCTATTAGCTTGTTCTCATCTGTGTCTGATGACGAGTCACTGTCTTGAACAGTGAGTGCTAAAACAAGATAAAAAAAAATGGGAAATGCAAGTAAAAAAACTACAACTACTGACTGTATAAGACGCACTTAGTTTTTAGATCTCAAATATTTTGGAAAATTGTGCGTCTTATACATGGGGAAAGATTGTACCTTGAGCCAAGGATTTTGAAATAAATCATAAACAGAATTCAAGCATTTATATACAATCTCCTTTTATGGAATACAATTCCAATTACCTATCTGTAATCCCTACTTAATATAACTTTCTTTATGAATCTGTGTTGAATGCATAAAAATGGGATATTTGCATGTTTTTAAATTGTAGCTTGGAATAAACTACTTATTCTTCTATATTCATTCTTTTATATACAGTTGCTTTCTGATTGAAAAGTTTATGTTCCTACTAATTTATTTCCATTTATAATAAAAAATCTTCCATAATTTTATTACAAACATTCTCATTTCCCTGAGACTCATTGTCTGTGTAAATGAAAAATATCTCTACAATCTGAAGTTGGGTGAGCAAGTTACACCTGCACTCCAATCTACAAAATCAGTATGGTAGTGCCTGACCAGGCCATGGGACAATGGATAGAGTGTCAGCCTGGGATGCAGAAGATCCAGTTTTGAAATCCCAAGGTCACTGGCTTGAGTGTGGAGTCACTGGCTGAAGTGTGGGATCCTAGACATGACATAGTTGCTGGCTTGAGCACAAAGGTCACTGGCTTGAAGCTCAAGGTCACTGGCTTGAGCAAGGGGTCACTGGTTTGGCTGGAGCCTCCTGGTCAAGACACATATAAAAAAGCAATCAATGAACAACTAAGGTGCTACAATGAAGAATCGATGCTTCTCATCTCTCTCCCTTCCTATCTGTCTATTTCTATCTCTCCCTCTCTCTGTCTGTCCCTCTGTCTCTCTTGCTAAAAAAAGAAAATAAAAAAGATCAGTATCATATTGAAGGATCAATATAATCTGGTACCCTCAATATTCCTAAGGGAAATAATTTGTTCCCTCTTTAAAATATAAATAATACACTATGTATCTTTTTTTATTATTAATTCCTTAGTCAGTTAATTTGCACTGCATGTATGTTAGGGATAAGAAACCACACCAAATCTTAAATACGCCTAAATGGAAGCTAGTAGAGCATGAACACATAAGCATTTTGTTTTCTGATTGAACATCAGAGGGTTTTTAACAAATACGCATGTCAAAAAACTCTTGCAAAATTTTCAAAGGTTTTACATATACTGCTCACAAAAATTAAGGGATATTTCAAAAAGGATATGGAGTTGGAAAATATTCTCTAATTTTTGTGAGCAGTATATTATACAGTACATCATATTTTGATGTAATAAATCCAGATCAAATCATGACATATTTCATCAATACTGTTAACCTCATGGGGATTATAGTTGGTTAATTGAACTTTCTTCTGAAGACCTTACATTATTTACACACAGCGACATTTATGTTTTTTAACTTCCATATAATAATGACTAGCACAAAATGAAAGGTGTTTTCTATGAATTTAATGGAGTACAAACTTAGTTGCAGGAACAAATAAAGATTCACTCAATTCATTTTAACTGAGATACATGACAAGTACATTGCAAAATCACTTCCAAGAAAATAAAATTATCTATTTATATATCTCTTTATATATCGATCTAAAATCAAGGAATCCATATCCATATGTACTTTTACCCCCTGCAGAAAACCTGAGCTTATAGAATTCTGAGTTTTGTTTCCTTTTCTTTTTTATTTTTCTTAAAACTCTTTAAAATGAAGTGCCAAAAAATTTTAACCTATATTCCTTTAAGGATCTTCCTGATCCTTCTCTACCAATTGCATATAATATAGTCCTTCTTTGCCAAATGATACAGATACATTTGGTTAAAATTACCTAATACAGAAGTGGTAGGTGCCACAATAAGCAGTGTTACTCTGTTTTCATAGAGCTTTTAGTTATCCTATTAAACTGTTCTTTATTCTTTCAAGCGTACACACTCAGGTTTGACCTTAGGATTAGAAGTTTATCAGCAGATATTACTTGGAAATGACTTTACACTGAAAGCAGCAATATTCAACAAGGGGCATCTGGGAATGGAATTAGATATTTACAAAAAAAAAAAAAGAGTGAGTTTCTCTCTATTAATTTCTCTTATTGAATAACATGATGTCTAGTGTCAGGAGTGTTGTACAACCATCACACATGCAATCAGGCTTGATGTACTCCTGCCTTCAGTGATTTTTTATCCCTCCCAAGGGTATAGAAGCTATAAGGCCAGCGGCCACCGCCATGGTTCCCACTTGATTCGAGCAGACAGTGAAAGAACTGTGGAACCAGAAAATGGTGGGCTGTTTTGTTCATTAAAGTCTCATAATGGCAGATGAGCAAACAGGCAGGGAAGACGGCTTCCCTTTCTTCAGACTCACCTACACTCAGGCCCCCCACAAGCAAACCAGCACTCCCCAGCCAGACAGGCCAGCACAAATCTCAGCTCCCAAGCCCTTCAACACTTTCTCTCTCTCAATTCTTCAGCAAAACAGGCTGGGGGAAAACCCTTCTCCAGCAAACAATGGCCCCTCCCACGCAAGAAGGCAGTCTGCAATCTGCCTCCAGAGGTGGATTACCGGGCACACTGGCAAGTGCCATAGGCCTCGACTTCTGAAGGGCCCCACAAAACCCCAACTTTACATTTTTTCTAATAACACCAAGTTTGGTTTTACGTGTGCAATTTTAACATTAATAGTACATAATATTTTTTATTTATTTAAAAATATGGTTAATATGTGTTTTTATTTTTCTTGTCTCATTTTTTTTAAGGGGCCCAATATTTTCTTCTGAACCCGGGAACTTAACAGACCTTAATTCGCTTCTGTCTGCCGCCCTGAGAGCAAGCATCTGCAGACTTCCATAAACTATACACACATGGTGCTGCCCCAATACGGGTGAGCAAACTTAAAAAACATTTCCCTACCCAACACATGGTTAAGGCAAGCACAATATATGATCATCATTTTTGTTTGTACAGGCTATGGATCTGGTTTTTAATATTGACTATTTAAACTTAAAACCTGGTTCTCTTGCCAGAAAACCATAGCTGTGAGAGACTATTCACTATCTGACTGAATTCACTAGAACTTCTCTTTTTCATCTTACAAAGTAATTAGTTTTCAACCTATATTTTCGACTATTTGGGGACATACAATGAAAGCACATGTATATCTGATCCCGGTTGAAGACATGGTATTTTTCCTTATATCTGTATTTTGTGTTTAATATTGTTTTCTACTCTTTACCATATTCTGTGATAATTAGAAGAATACTGTCACATAGTTCTCTCTCTGGTGCCATAATGTCATCAAGACTAGAAACTAGGCTACCACGTTGACACTTGAAACTGGAAGATCATTTCTTGGATAAATTCATCCTATTTTGACTTGTGAGTCAGAAACTGAGGTGTGTGCATCTTTCGATATTGTGTTGAAATTCCAATGCCTAATTATTTTTTTCTCTTGATATCACACATTATTAAGTTCTAAAGGAGTTCAAAGTTAGGATGATTTTTAACTCTCATATATAGATGTGAAGATGTGTGAGGGCTAAAAATTTTAGTACTTTTCCTCCTATTTTCTAAATTCTTCTAGCTGGGCCATCAACCATATTAACAGAGACAGATTAATAGGAAAAAATCAAAGTTTTAGTGCATGCCCCTGAGGAATTCACATAAGCATGACAATTTCAAAGACAGTGAGGCAACATTGGGTATATGTGACATTTTTAGACAAACAGAAAAGGAGGAGGAGGAACAGGGTATTATATTTCAGAAGTGAGAATGGGTAATTTACAGGTAATTGAGGAAGATCAGAAAATACCTGGCAGGGAAATTCTTGCTGTCTAGCTCAGAAACAGCAGGACACAGAGGCTAGCTGGCTACTGGTCCCTGCCTGAAGCCCTCTATTTACCATACTCATTCCAATTAGGCTAAAGTGGCCATCCTAGGATTTTCCTCCTAAAGCAGGTTTTTCTGTCTGATTCCCTTGGGTAGGAAGGAGGGGAGACTCAAAGATACCTTTTGGGTCTTGTTTCTCAATAGCTTAAAGTTAGTATTCCAAAGAGGCAGCTTCAGGGCTGCAAAGTTTTTATTTCTTTCACTTGTAAATGACCATCAATCCCTTTCCACTGGTTTTAATAATAGCTTTAACATACCATAATTCACATACTATACAATTTCCTCTTTCTAGTTGTATAGGTAGTGTTTTTTAGTGTTCTGAGAATTCTACAGTCATCACCACTTTTTTTTTAAATTTTATTTATTCATTTTTAGAGAGGAGAGAGAGAGAGAAACAGAGAGAGAAGGGGGGAGGAGCTGGAAGCATCAACTCCCATATGTGCCTTGACCAGGCAAGCCCAGGGTTTCGAACCGACAACCTCAGCATTTCCAGGTCAATGCTTTATCCACTGCGCCACCACAGGTCAGGCCAATCATCACCACTTTTTTAAAAGCATTTCATCATCCCCAAAAGAAACCATATTCTCATTAGCATTCACACTCCATTCCCACAGCCCCCAGTCCCTAGCAACACTGATTTACCTTTTGTCTCCATTGACTTTCCCAATATGAACATTTTACATAAATGGAATCACACATGTGATCTTTCTTGCTGGCTTTTTTCACTTGGAATACTGTTTTCACATGTTGCTGATGGTAAAGGGGTTCCGTTCTTTCACAGGGTGGCAAGAAAGGCATTCTGGGGACCCAAGTGTGGGAGCAGAAGGTGTAGTGATCAGTTTCACTGTAGAATCAAAATGAAAGAGCTGCCCTGGGTTCAGCTATATCCAGCTATGAAGGAAATTCAACCTTGTCTCCATTAGGCAGGGAACAAAGGCCATGGCACACAAATCCTGTGCCCTTGGTTCAGTCCATATCAAAGCTCAGTCCAGTTCAGTTTTTGTTTCTGGTTTCTCTTCCCAGCTGTGCTTCAGAGGGTGCTGTGTGGCAGTACCCAGGTTCATCCTTGGCATCTGTGCTTAAGAGCCCCAAGGCTGTCAGCCACAGGGCTGCCAGGGCCACATTGCTGCTATGGAGTGAGAACATGCACGCTCATGGGGCCAGCACATGTTATCCAGCCAGAGAGAGCGAAAGAGAGAGAGAGAGAGAAAGGGAAAGAGAAAGAGAAAGAGAAAGGGAGAGAGAAAGAGAAAGGGAAAGGGAAAGAGAAAGAGAAAGAGAAAGAAAGAAAGAGAAAGAGAAAGAGAAAGAGAAAGAGAAAGAGAAAGAGAAAGAGAAAGAGAAAGAGAAAGAAAAAGAAAAAGAGAAAGAGAAAGGGGCCCTGCCTTTGTTAGGCTCTGATTATATTATCTTGAGCTTAGAAAGGACTAGGCACTTTTTAAAACTAAATAATCAATTTCCCAGGTTTTTTTTTTTTTTTAGAAAAAAAAAATTTAAAGATTTTATTTATGCATTTGAGAGAGTAGAAAAAGAGAGAAGGGAGACACAAGGGGGGAGGAGCAGGAAACATCAACTCCCATATGTGCTTTGACCAGGCAAGTCCAGGGTTTTGAACCTGGGGCCTCAGCTTTCCAGGTTGACGCTTTATTCACTGCACCACCACAAGTCAGGCCTCAATTTCCCAGTCTTTCACAGGCTTGCTAGTTGGGTCCTTTCCCTAACTAGTCCATTTCCTAGAGGTTCTGTGTCCCTTATCCAATCCAATCCCTTAGCCAGACTAGGCTCCTCTCTTTATGGTTGCTACCTTAGTTTCTGCTGCACATATCTCAAAGTGGAAGCACCTCCCCTGGGCTGTGTCATCTTAGCTTCTACTGGGCATGTGCTCAGCAGAGGACTTTCTCTGACTGTTTTTATTCTTCCCTCCCATCTGCTAGGGGAGTGAACTGGTTGTACCCTGTGGGGATTGGAAAATTGGTCTTTCCACCCTGTATGGGGGAGGGAGGGGGTGCTAATCCCCTAGGTGAGGCAATGCTATGATCCCTGGGGTGTCTGAAGCTGTAATTTCCTGGTGATGCAGGCTTATGCTCCCTATTTGATTATGCTGAATAAGGTCTGATTCCCATTGCTCTCTTCCGTTATGAATATCTAGCCATTCACGCTAACATGAGGTTCATCCAGGTTGTAATATGTATCAGTATTTCATTCTTTTTTACTATGTAGACAGCACATATTTTTATTTATTCATCATGTCAGGGATATTTGGATTGTTTCCATTCTTTTTTTTTTTGTTGTTCTGAATAATGCTGCTATTAACATTTGTACCATAGTGTTTGTGCAAACTTATGTTTTCAGTTGAGATATACCTATGAGTTAAATTGCTGGGTATAAGTTTAACATTTTTAGGAACTGTCATACTGTTTTCCAGAATGTTTGAACCATTTGTAAGTTCCACTTAAATGCATTAAATTTCTAATTTCTCCATGTCCTCAGTATATGACCAGTAGTGGCCGCCATCATCATGGCCATTCACATGCAGGTTCCCGTTGAATTCAGGCAGATGATAAAGAAACTGTGGAGCCAAAAATGATGGGCCATTCCTTTATTCAGATTTGCACCGGCTGATGAGCAACACACATAGGGAGAACAGTTGCCTTTGTTTTTTCATAGAATCAAAGGTCTCACCAGTCTCAGCAGTGCTCACAAAAATCACTCACCTCTGGTTCCCCATCTGCATACTCTCAATCTCTGTTCTCACTGCACAAACTCTGCAAAAATGGCTTCTCTCTTTCCTTCTTCTTCTTCTTTTTAAAACTTTTCTGGTGCAAGAATATCTCCTCCAGCAAACACTAACAAGACAATAGCCCTTCCCAAGCAGGAAGATAATTTGCAATTTCACAGATCACATACCTCTTAACACAAATTTTACAAACTCCTTTGCCCAACACTCAGCAATATTTGTTATTCTTTACCTTCTTGGTTTTGGTTGTTTTTGTTTTTTTTTGTTTATTTGTTTTTTTTTGTGACAGAGATAGAGAGAGACAGAGAGAGGGACAGATAGGGACAGACAGGCCGGAAGGGAGAGAGATGAGAAGCATCAATTCTTCGCTGTGACACCTTAGTTTCTCATTGATTGCTTTCCTCATATATGCTTTCATGGGGGTGGGGTGCTGCAGCCAACAGAGTGACCCCTTGCTCAACCCAGAAACCTTGGGCTCAAGCTGGTGAACTTTGCTCAAACCAGATAAGCCTGCGCTCAAGCCAGTGACCTCGGGGTTTTGAACCTGGGTCCTCAGCATCCCAGTCCGATGCTCTATCCACTGCGCCATTGCCTGGTCAGGCTCTTTATCTTCTTGTTTTAATCATCTTAGTAAGTGTGAAGCATAGCTCATTGTAGTTTTTATTTACATTTCCCTAATGATGAACACTATTGAGGACCTCTGCATGTGCTAATTAGATACATGCTTTAAAGAAATATCTATTCAGATTCTTTTCCATTTATTAACTGGATTGTTTTTTTTTATTGCTGAAAAATAAATATTCTTTATATATATTGGATGTAAGGTCCTTATTGTATGTATAATTTGCAAGGATTTTTTTCCTGTCTTGTGGTATTTTTTTTTATTTCCTTTGCTGAACAAAAGTTTTTAACTGTAAAGAAATTCAATATTTTATTTTTATTTTTTGCCTGTGTATATTTTACTGTATCAAAAAAATGTTGTTGCCAACCCAAAGTTATAAAGATTTGTCCCTGCCTGACCAGGCGGTGGTGTAGTGGATGGAGCGTTGGACTGGGATGCAGAAGAACCCAGGTTCGAGACTCCAACTGAGGTCACCGGCTTGGGTGCAGGCTCTTCTGGTTTGAGCAAAAAGCTCACCAGCTTGGACCCAAGGTCGCGGGCTCGAGCAAGGGGTTACTCAGTCTGCTGAAGGCCCACGGTCAAGGCACATATGAGAAAGTAATCAATGAACAACGAAGTGTCGCAATGAGAAACTGATGGTTGATGCTTCTCATCTCTCTTCGTTCCTGTCTGTCTGTCCCTCTCCCTGACTCTCTGTCCCTGTAAAAAAAAAAAAAAAAAAAAAAAAAAAAAAGATTTGTTTCTATGTTTTCTTCTAAAAGTTTTATACATTTACCTCATATTTAATCATATAATCCATTTTAGTTGATTCTTCCATATGGTATGAGATGAGTCCAAGTTCTTTTTTTTTCCCTTCCCCTTTTTTATCCCTTTCTTCTCCCTCTTATTTTCACTTCTTCCATTTTTCTCTCCAGTCCCTTCACCACTCTTTCCCTTCCTTTTCTTTTTGTATACATATGACCAGTCATCCCAGTACCACTTATGGGAAATAACATAGGGCCCTGGCTCAATGGCTCAGTTGGTTAGAGCATCATCCTGAATCTTAGAAATTGCCAGTTTCATCCCTGATTAGGGCATTTACAGGAACAGATCAATGTTTCTGTCACTCTTTCTATTCCTTTCTATCTAAAATCAATAAAAATATATTTGAAAAAAGAAAATAATATATTTCCACATTGAATTGTTTGGACACTGTCAAATATCAATTGACCATAAATGTGTGGCTTTATTTAATTTATTTTTTTTTATATTTTGTGACAGAGACACAGAGAGAGACAGAGAGAGGGACAGACAGAAAGGGAGAAAGATGAGAAGCATCAATTCTTTGTTGCAGCACCTTAGTTGTTCATTGGTTCCTTTCTCATATGTGCCTTGACTGGAGGAGGGGAGCTACAGCTGACTGAGTGACCCCTTGCTCAAGCCAGTGACCTTGGGCTCAAACTGGTGAGCCTTACTCAAACCAGATGAGCCTGCACTCAAGCCAACTACCTTGGAGTTTCAAACCTGGGTCCTCCACGTCCCAGTCCGACGCTCTATCTACTGTGTCACTGCCTGGTCAAGCTGTATGGGTTTATTTCTGAACTCTCAATTCTATGCATTGATCTACATGTCTATACTAATGCAATTACAACAGTGTCTTGTTTACAGTTCCTTTGAAATAAGATTTGAAATCAGAAACAGTTTTAAAATTTGTTCTTTATTATTTAGATTGTTTTTTCCAGTCTGAGTTTTTACATTTACCTGATACCTTTAGTGCCATTTTATAGTTTCTAGGAAAAAAAAGTAGCTTGAATAGTAATAGGAATGAATTTGAAGGTTATTGTCATTTTAATAGTATTTTTTTCTGTTTGTGGCCTGCGATGTTTTTATTATTATTATTATTATTATTATTATTATTAGTTAGTTCTCACTTAACTTCTCTCAACAATGGTTTGTGTTTAGTGTACAACCTTGTATTTTTGTTAACTATTTATTCTTTTTGAGGGATTATAATTGAGTTTTGTTTTTGTTTTGTTTTTTTTTTGACAGAAACAGATTGAGAGTCAGAGAGAGGGACAGTCAGACAGGAAGGGAGAGAGATGAGAAGCATCAGTTCTTCGTTGCAGCACCTTAGTTGTTCACTGATTGCTTTCTCATATGTGCCTTGACGGGGGGGGGGGGGGGGCTCTAGCAGAGCAAGTGATCCCTTGCTCAAACCAGTGACCTTGAGCCCAAATCAGCAACCTTGGGCTTCAAGCCAGCAACCTTTAGACTCAAGCTAGCAACCATAAGGTCATGTCTGTGATCCCATGAGCAAGCCAGAAACTCTATGCTCATGCTGGTGAGCCAGTGCTCAAGCCAGATGAGCCAGCACTCAAGCTGGCTACCTCGAGGTTTTGAACCTGGATCCTCTGAATCCCAGTTTGATGCTCTATCCAATGTTCCACTGCATGGTCAAGGAAATTTTTTTTTTTACTTTATTTGTAGAATTAACATTGCTATATACATATACAGTGGATTTTTGATATATTGAATTTGTATCTTGCCACATTGCTGGACTCATTATTTCTAATAATTGTTATTCTTTTCTTTTTTAATGTGTATATTTTTTCTTAAGTGCAAGATTATGTCATATTCAAATAGAGAGAGTTTTACTTCTTTTCTAATCTGGGTGCACTGTTTTCTTTTTTCTGCCTAATTATAGTGTATTTCCCAGTACAATGCAAAATAAAAGTGAAGACATCCTTACTTTGTTCCTGATTTTAGGGGGAAACATATTGCTTTTTATCATTAAATAATTTCTTTGTATGACTTTAATGTCAAGGTGATGTTAGCCTCTAGATTATGCTGGGAAATGTTCTCTCCTACTCTAATTTTGAAAATGTTTGTGGGCCCTGGTTGGTGCCCGGTGGATAGTACATTGGCTCAGCATATGGATGTGCTGGGTTCAGTTCCCAGTCAGGGCACACAGGAGAAATGACCACTGGCTTCTCTCTCCCTCCCCCTCTCTCCTTACTACTCTCACAGCCAGGGGCTCAACTGTTTCAAATGTGGCCCCAGGTGCTGAGGATAGCTCAGTAGGAGTATGAAAGGCTCAGGTGCTAAAATAGTTCGGTACTCAAGCATTGACTTTCCGAAAAGGTTGCCGGGTGGATCCTGGTTGGGGCACATGTGGGAGTTTACTTCTCTATCTCCCTTCCTCACACCTAAAGGGAAAAAAATATGTTTGTGAAAAAAGGATGTTAATTCTCCTTTAAAAGTTTGGTAGAATTAACCATTGATGCCATCTGACCCAGTGTTTTTCTGCATAGAAAGTGTTTTGATTACTAATGCAGAGTATTTACTTGTTATAAGATTCTTTCATTTTACATTTCTTCTTGTCATTTTGGGTAGTTTTTGTCTTTCTAGTACAAATTATTTTTGTTCATTTCATCTTTGATATATAATTGGTTGGCAAATCCCTTATAATTTTTATTTTATAAGGTCAGTAGTGATGTGCTCCATTTCCATCTGATTTTAATTTAGTAGTTTGAGTTTTCTTTTTGTTTTTGTTGTCAATTTAGATATAGGCCTGTTGGTCAGATGTCCTTTTCCAAGATGCAACTTCTGGTTTTGTTGATTTTCTATGCAGGTTTTATTCTTTTCTTGTCTAATATTTATTTAGATGTCCTTTCATCTGCTCGCTTTGAGTTTTGTTGGTCCTTGCTTAGAACTTTCCCTTCTTGCCTCTATACCATTTGCACAAAATTATTATTTTCATTCTCCTAAGACCTCAACTTCTTATTAGAAATCTCAATACTATTATTATTTTTACTAACAATTAGCTAAGGATTCTATTTTCTTGAGTGTGTGTATATATTTCAAGATTTTCAGGTTTTTACTATTTCTGTAAGTATTGAGAGTTTGCCTTAAGTATTAACAGTATATTATTTTTATTTCTGTTTTCCACAGGATGGTTTCTAATACTACATTTCAGCAATGATAATAACAATAATGATAATGATAATGATTTATAATAAAATTTAAAGTCCTACTCTGGGTCAAGTGGCATTAAAATTTAGGCAAAAGATCATTTCATGATATACTGCAATTTATATAAAGAAAAATAATTATCATTTATAAATAAAAAAAATTAAAGTTGATTAAATAAATTTATTTAACAGTGACAGCCAGGCAGGGTAAAGAGAATAAATGAAAATATAAATAAATACAATAATTATTTGAGTGACATTTTTATGTTCTTGCAAAATACAGATATATACATATTACATTTTACTTTTAAGTAGGCCTGTGTCTCTGTCTTATTTCTTATGCTATCAAATAATATTCTCCAACTTGATTCTAAAGAGAATCCCACTTTTAAGAAAATCTAACTAATTTATTTCCTGAGTAAATAAATGTAAGCACCTAAATTTATGGGATGACCACTGAAACTAAGATTTATACAACTGAAACTTTTGTCTCTGAAAACTGTCACCACTTAAAACGAGTTTATATATGTGCATTTAGGGTTTTCTAAATTTTTTTTCAAAAAACGTTATAATATTAATGTAGCTTGAGTTGATATTAGTATTTATATATCACATTATACACATTATACTTCATTTCATAGTGACTCTTTATAATCATTTCATAATTTCCTCTTTCCAAGAATCTTCTTGTTTAAAATAACTGAAGATTGGCATAATTGAAAGGGAAATAGACATGACCCTGGTTCTTTGATTCCAATATCCGTAATCTCATAATCCATGTATTGGGATTCTGCTATTTTATTTTCTTCCTAGACAGAAATTTCAGTTATATTCTCTGATAAAAGATACTACTAAAGCAAAAATAAAAATGACTTTAGAATATCTGAATAATATTTTATATAAAATAATATGAATGGAATTTTGAAAAGCTCAAAAAAGTTTATGAAGCTAAAAACTTTTAGTAAATTTAATCATGGTATTTTTAAAAGGCCTTAGAAATTATCTAGTTCAAGCTTAATCATTATACAGATGGGGCAATTAAACCCAAAGAGGTTAAACCACTTCCTGGTTGTCAATAGCAAAATATTTTTCAATCAAGAATATAAACAAGGAAAACGGAAGCCATATGGGAACTGGAGCAGGTTGTACAAACAACCAAACTGCTAAAGTTTGAAAACAGCATCTAATGCCTGTTGTGTAGCAATAGGCCAGTTTCCTAAAATGCTTTAGCTTCAAATTAAATCATCTGTAAAATAAGAATAGCAGTCATAGCACTTTTATCTCATGGATTTTTGAGGAAATGTTAGTTAATGCTTAGAGAATATTTCTTATCACATATTAATCACTCAGTAAATTATATTATTTTAAACTCCAGCCCATGCATTTCACTTTTTGTGTAAAAATAAAAATTATTTCCTTAAATTCACATCTAAGTTAAGTTTTTACTTACTCTTCCAGATTTCTGAAAATACTTATAATTACCACCTTTTTCTGATGACATTGATGTGGAGAATTGGAATGTTGTCACTTATATGTCCCTAGTTCTACCAGTTCTTACATTTGTGTGTTCTTTTAGACAACTTGTGAAATCTCTCTCTCATAAAATATTTGATAGGCTTGCATATGTCCTTAATACCTATCAATAACAAGAATAATAATTGCAGCTAAGTATAATTGTATAGATTATCAGTTTTCACTGAAGATTTATGTTTTTTATAAGTGGAGGATATTAGTTGATGGTGTGAGACTAATTCAGAGTGGGAAAACTACAGTCTTAGCCCATTGCCTGTTTTTACAAATAAAATTTTATAGAAAAGCAGCCAAATATCATTTGAGTATTGTCTATGACTGGTTTTGTACAAAAATGGAAGAGTTAAGGAGCTGTGAGAAAGACCATATGGGACACAAATAATGAAATATTTACTATCTAGTTCTTTTCAGGAAAAAGATTGCCAATACTCGAGTTAATTCCTCAAAATAAGTTAGGCAAACCCCAAAATATCAGTTGACTCCTGGCTTATCCAATAGATAATTAGACAATGCCACACTGTTACTATAGCCCTTTTAACCCTGCTGTTGTATGCTGTTATGCCAGAAAATGCATATGGGAAATTATTTTATAGTGCTTGTCATGGTATGAGTAGTATATAACCAATCTAAAAAAATACATGTAAATATTACCAAAATGTAATATATATTAGAGAAGATATATACTGATATATGTGAATATGTGTATTATTTTATATACTATAATGTATAATAGTACACTATAATTAAAATATATTTTGAGCTGAATTAATCATTTAGTGAGCTAAAACCACAATATACTCAGTAACACAGGAAATAATTTAATTCCACTTTAGTTTAGATGTCAGACAGTAAAAACATTTTCATGAAATTTAAAGTCCAGGTAAAAGTTTGTTCGGTATTGTGTTTATATAATGGGTGAAAATTTATTTTAAGACATAAATTGAAAATTATTTCTGAAAACAACACAGTGTGATCTTTTAGGGTATAACTGCAGTTCCAGTTACAAAATTTTCCACTTCAGGAAGACAAGATACCTCACAAAATGTCTTTTGGTTGCTCTCCTTCTCTTGTTTAGAGCCCTGTAATGAGCAAAAACCTAATTGCATTAGCAGTTGTCTTGGTACCTAAGCAGTTATACAGAAAAAGATAGGTAAGAGTTGTATGTGTATGGATTCCATGTGGACTTAAAATATAGCTGCCACTTGTGATTTCTTTGTCTAGCACATCCTTAGTTTTTGTCACCTTGAAATAATGTGTTAGCTATTCTAACAACAGACATCATTACCCAGAAGTATTTCTTTGGAGTGAGCTTAGTGTGATCCATTTTCCTTTTAGTACATTTCCAATTCTCCTGGAAATCCAAAGAAACTAAAATGTTTTCTAAAAATTGCCAGAGTGGACATTTTAGTTGGCAGAGGCCTGATTATTAGTTCTTTATTTAAAGCCTCCTGACATGGAGTCATGGCTGATACACTTTTGATTTTTGTTTGTACATTTGCTCTACATTTCTTACATTTAGAAGATATTAATTTAGAATTTGTCATTTTGACCATCTTGATAGGTAAAGGAAAAGGATAGTTTTTTTTAATATTTTTCTAATGGCTCTGGTTTGAGTATTTTCATTATAATTGTCTGCTTTGACCAGTTCAATTATAATGCAAGTAAGTATGTACCTAGAAGTTATAAAGCCACAGAGAAAATGGTATAATTTAACTCCTAAATTTAAAAGTTAGAAAAGTGTCTATAAAACAAAACCTGACCATGAGTATTATATGATAAAATGCCTTATACAGTATGATTATATTATGTCAAGTCAAAACAATGCAATATAAATTTTGCAATGTGTATGTGGTATAATGAGGAATTACATTTGGTGGGAAAGAAGAAATGGCTGGGGTCACATAGACAAATTCTGAAATATTGATAACATATTTTTCTTAAGTTATTTTATATGCATAAAACATTTTGTGATTTTATCTATAGTTTAAATATATGTTTGAATATAGTTTGATATAGGTGACATGCTGTCATAATAAAGCAATGTCATTTGAAACACCCCAAGTATGAATGGATAATTTCCTGAGTCTTCACATGATAGCCTATTTATTTTTCCTTTGGCAGAGACAGACATCAAGATGGACATCAATAACTAGACAGCTAGGGGAATGGGCAGAATACTGAGTCATATTTCTAAAAGAAAGAAATATAGAGCCTGGAATTTAACTTAAAAGAATAATATTGCACATTATCTCTGATTTGGGTCCTGACCACCATATTCAGGTATTGCAAAACCTCCAAACCATTTCATTTAAAGGCCTGAATAAGGATAAAGGGTGATTTTTATTTATGTCATTATGCATTGGGTTTATTGGGATGTGGATTAAGAAATTCAATATAAATATAAAGCAAGCACACATAATATATGTATATATGAATGTATATGTTTATATTGTTAAAAGATAAATGGAGACATACTATGAAGCATAATTACTGTTGAAAGTTTGCTTATAAACTTTTATCTTACATCTATTTAATTTACTTGTTTTTGGCTGACCTGTGGTGGCACAGTGGATAAAGTGTCAATGTGGAACACTGAGGTCACTGGTTCGAAACCCTGGACTTGCCTGGTCAAGGCACATATTGGAGTTGATCCTTCCTGCTCTTCCCCCTCTTCTCTCTTCTCTCTCTCTCTCTCTCTCTCTCATTTCTAAAATGAGTAAAGTCTTAGAAAATAAAATAAAATAATGTCCTTGCTCTTAACAATCATGTTTTGATTACTCATAAGAATTTATATTTCTTGCTAAACCTCAGAGTATATAATTTTGTCTAACATGGGTAAAATTTCTCCACGGGGACCACTGTACTTTGATTAATTTTGGTAGGGTTAACCTACTTGTTCAGCCTTAAAACAAAATATTACTCACCTGAGGCCTCACAATGAATCTAGTTCAGTTTTTAAGTCAGATCCAGCCCTACTCCAGCTGGTTTTCAGACCCGGTCTAGAAAAAGAAATGCTCAAAGAAAGACTGAAAGCTTATAACACAAAAGTTTTAGAACTAAGAACAGAGGGGGTCTTTTCCACCACATCCAGAGGCAGAGATGAGGTGGGGAGTTCAGGAGAATTGACAGGGATTTATATTTGCTTTTTCATGCTCCTTGGAGCTGCTGTTGAGTTCTCCTTTGGTCCTCTCCTCTAACACTGGAACTGTTAGAAGATAAACTGAAGCATGTTGCCAATTTTAAGAGTTTATTTGAGCAGAAATTAGTTTGAATTGGACAACATTCAATATAGAAGATAGAAAAGAACTTTTAGTAACTTTATAAATTGAAAGACTTTTATAGGTGGAAATAAGCAGGGACAAGAAAGTTATACTAGATTTAAATAAAAAAGAAGAATAGTATTTCAAGGTTACTCTCCTTTAGGGGATGGCAGGGTTTGATCAGCAGATTAGCTATCTCATGCCTATCAAGTGACTCCTGATTGACTATTTTAAGATTCTATTTCTGAGAGAGCCAAAATTGTAGTTAAGTCTTAATATGCTGATATGGGACTTAGCATAAACAACTCCATTCTGGGGCTTTTGTCTTGTACTTTTTAAAGTGTGTATTATGTGTGTATATATTATATAAATATTTGTATGTACAATATATATACACATTCATATATATATATATATATAATCATATATAGAGAGTAAGAAGAAATGATAAAGCAAATGAAGGAAATGTTTACAATTATACCAAAATAAATCGTTTTCCAAAAATAAGGTCTGTTAACTTGTATTTTAAATGATGATATATTTGTAAGTAGAGATAATTCTGAAGAGCACATAGTATCATAGGGGTCTTTGCTATCTAAGGAAAATCTGTGATTTAGAGGCATGGAAAATATCACATGCGTATATAGAAAACAAGGGATTAATTTTACCATTGGCATGGGTCATATAACACTTAAACCAGTCTACATTTAAGTATGTGTTTTGACTTAAGTTAGATTTCTCAGAGTTCATTGAATATATTTCCAGAAGGTATTATAATATAAAAGACATGATGGCATTATATAAAGTTTCAGATTAATTAATATACAACCCACAGTACTAGTTAAAAATTAAGTTGGGATAGAAATCTTTGATTCACTAGTAATCTCTTTCTATGTTCCAAGAACCAGAAGTCATTATCTGATAAGTATGGTTCTGTTCTTGGAGGCCCAGTGAAATTTAACAGAATACAGTGATCATTAGTCTAGCAGAATCTTAGAAAATGGTAATGATGGCATGTCTTATAGGTCAGAAAATATTCAGATTTGGAAAAATAAATTTAGAATGTTTTAATGCACTATTTATAACTTTTTCCTCATTGCTCTCATTTTTCCACTTTTAGTTCCTTAAAATATCACAGAATGAAAAGTTATTATATCTTTTCCAGAGTTCTTGACTGATTAATATTTAATCATCCACACACAAAAAAGGTAGTGCTACTTATATTGTATATTTCAATGAAATGCCTTCTTATCAGGGGAATGTATTCAATAACAAAGGAATTCTATTGCAATTAGCTGGCAATGAGAGAGAAGAAATAGCATTGACCCAACTGTGTTACCACTCGAAGAGTTTATTCTTAAGAACATAATCAATAGCATTCAGTGGGCAAATGAATTTTCTCTTCATTATAGTTTTCTTTAAATATTAAATATCTCTAATAAACATCCTTTTCAACTGAAAAGTGTTCAGCAATGTGTGAGCAATAAACTGATTCATCACTGACAAAGTTTACAATTTAAACTTGAAAGTCATGTTTTTAAAAGAAATGCATATTTGGCAATGCTGCTTATAAAAATAATTTTAGTAAAGCCTATTATACTGTTTATCATAAAAAGAAAACAAAGCAGACAATAATAACTCTAACCTGGTAGATTTAGCTTATTACCTTTCAGAATGAGCAATGGATAGAAATCATTTAGATTCAGGATGTGCTTTTCCTGTTATTCTTTAAAAATCCTTACTTGGTGGGAAATTATTGTCCATATCAAGGAAAGTATTATAAATTTGGCAAACAAATTCTATGATAGTTAACGGTCCATGCAAGGTTAGGAGATAGGGGAATAAAAACATATATATTGTATCATTAAACCCTAAAATAAAAGAGCAGTGTTCAAGAAACTATATTCTAGATAGAGATGGACTATTTTAATGTTTTTCTATTTTGTACCTAACTTGTTACCTACCTTGTTCAAACAAATTATATTACTGGCCTCTGATCATGAATAAAAAGAAAAGCGTTATAAAGTCTATCCTCAAATTCACTAGAGACTTGGATCCTCATTCGTGTCATAACCTGATTCAAAATTGCCATCATTATTTTAAAGCCCCCTGAGAATATTTTGCCACCTGCTTCACAATTATTCCATTTTTTTCCCTGCTCTCTTGCCTTTTCCTAATACACAAAGTGTCTTTCTTACTTCATGTAACTGGCTCCCTTCTCTGAAGCTTATTCAATCTGTGACTCTTTCCCAGTACTTTATTATTGCAGGGATTTTTTTCCTCTTTCAGATCCATTTTCATGTAATAAATAGTTGCTGGTTTATTGCAACATACATTTCTGATTTAAGATTTTATTACAGTAATATTTTAATATAAAAATTAGCCACCAAAAATAATTCTCTACACAAGCTTTTTGAAGTACTTTTTATCCAAATGAATTTTGTAGAATGGGGGATGAACGTATTCTGGGGATGAGGGAGATTAGGACAACCATTTATTTATTAAACAATATATCCAGGTACCTGTAGTATATAAGATACTATGCCAGGAGCTGTGGCTTAAGAAAAGATGATAGTATACTCCTTCCATATAATTTACATACAATTATAATGGCATAATATTCACAATGGTTCTGTATACCAGGTTTAAAGGGATCATGGAAGAAGGTAGGTATTTGCCGGGATACATAAGTATGTTTCACAGAAGATGAAACTGATCTTGGGAGGAATTTTATGATAATTTAGTTCAATCTCTTTCAAAAGAAGAACTTTAGGAATATAGTACTTACGTGAATTGCTAATGTTTACCTCGCTTATTAGTTATTATTTAGAACTACAATTTCAATCAAGAACCATAGTCATAAAATCCTCAAAAGTCTGTAGAGAGAGGGCAGGATGAAGGATGATGGAAATATACAGCCTTACATTATATGAGCAGAGATAACTGGAATGGGATAGAGAGTAGCAGAATCCAGAAACCTAGGTTATTAGGTAAAATGTTGGCTAAGAGTTTTGTTTGTTTGTTCAACTGGCAAAGTGATACAGTCAAACGAAACCCTTCTACAGGGTAAATACATTGTCACTATTTTGGAAACCTATAGAGGTTTTCTAATTACCCAATGATTCAACCTCTTTCTACTGGATACTTTACCAAGAGCAAGGACTGATCAATATATGTGGTTTAAAATTAATAAAAATATTCCTTATAAAATTAATAAAATATTCCAAAAAGAAATCTCTGTTCTTTCGGCATTTAAAAATATTAAAAGACATAAATTTTATATACTTACATTGATACCCTCATCCACTGTCTTTACTTTTGAAAGGATATATGTCCTTGGACAATTCTTTGGAAAGTTTTGTCTTGTATATACTTCGATGAGTATAGATAAAATGGTCCAACCAAGTCCAACATAATAGGGAATTTGATGATCTTTAGTAAAAATAGATTGTACTTTCTAATTAGTAAATTTATACCATTTTTACAAGTATTATTTGATAGTCTATCGGCTTATAGACAACTATTACTCTTCTGCTATTTTAAATGAGAAATAGAAAGTAGCCGCCCATTAGGATTCCTGCATTCAACAAATCAAAGGCTGGAGAGCTCAGAAGAGCTGATCCTTTTAAAGTTAACCAATGTCTTTTATTTTTTCTCCATAGAATAATGCAGATTTCCAACCTTCAGTTTGAAAAATGACTAGTTCACAAATCCCATACTCAGCATCAGTATATGGTTTCGTTGTTAAATTATCATTATTTTTTTTTCTTCTTATAAAGGAAAAAAAAATAGTGAAGTTCAAAAAATTTGTATTTGGCTGGTCAAGAATTTTCTTTTTCAAAGGTAATTTGTTCTTCCAGGAGTATAAGCGGTATGATTTTCTTCATCTCCATTTCTACCTTTGACTCAATAGTGTCATTTTATAAGCTTGTTCAACACAGTTTCTACCTCAGAGGACAGTTTTCTAGATTTCTGTTGGGAAATAATTTGTTTTCTTACTTGCTAAACATTATTATGAATATTTTTTAAATATTAACAGTGATATTAATTTATTATATATTTTTTATTTTTTTATATTCTAATAACATCTTAAAGTTTTCAAGATGGTGGAATTATAACCAACCTTGCAGTTTACAAATGACTTCAGCTCTTTGAAATTTCTAATTTCCCACTCTCTGCTTCTTTTCTTTTAAATGTTATAAAAATACAGATATTTTGAGTTTTTCCACAGTTTTAGAGTTAATTAGACATTCCTTAAAAAATATACCCCTTAATACTGTAAATCAGCCATTATTTTGTCATTGTTTTTTATAAACCATCTAGGATGCCATAGAGAAATAATCACTATTTTTCCATGTTTTCTTCTCTGCTTGCATATTTTCCTTGACAGTCCATAATTCATTAAGGATATGAATTTTTTCAATATTTTATTTCCTGGTAAGTTTCTATTCACTCTGTGTTTATGAACAATGTTACTTGATTTGCCAATTTAGAGTGATGTTCTGAATATTATGTCACTTCTGTTGGGTGTTCTTCAGTATTTATCATTTTTTTTCTGTTAGCCTCTGGGCAGTATTCCTTGAAGACATGTGAAATAAAAACTTCTCTGGGGTTATATCAGCATTTGAAAAGAATCACTTATTTTGCGAAGACTTTTCCCAGTGAAGATGAAATGTATTTATTATTTATTTTGAGTCTATGGGGATTTAAAATAAAATATAAAGTCAGAAAGCATCAAGCAAAATAAAACCCCTGCATTTCTAGTGGGGTTTTTTTTTTGTTTTGTTTTGTTTGTATTTTTCTGAAGCTGGAAACCGGGAGGCAGTCAGACAGACTCCCGCATGCGCCCGATGGGGATCCACCCGGCACGCCCACCAGGAGGTGATGCTCTGCCCATCCGGGGCCTCGCTCTGTTGCGACCAGAGCCACTCTAGCGCCTGGGGCAGAGGCCAAGGAGCCATCCCCAGTGCCCGGGCCAACTTTTACTCCAATGGATCCCTGGCTGCGGGAGGGGGAGAGAGACAGAGAGGAAGGAGAGGGGGAGGGGTGGAGAAGCAGATGGGAGCCTCTCCTGTGTGCCCTGGCCGGGAATCAAACCCGGGACTTCTGCACGCCAGGCCGATGCTCTACCACTGAGCCAACCGGCCAGGGCCTCTAGTGTGTTTTTAATAGAACAAAGGATATATTAGGTAAAACAGAACTGAAATTTCTACATGTGTTAATGTAGTGTTTAAAGATTTTCTGAAAATTCAGTATTTGTATTATAAAATCAAAAATAGATCCAAACAGAGTAATACTAATGATGCATTTGAAAATAATCTAGAATCACATTCTCATATAAAAAACCCATGAATTTGAATTCTTAAATATATAATGTTCACTAAATTATGCCTTGGACAACTCAAATATTATTATTATATTTTTTATTAAGTGAGAGGAGGGGAGAGAGCATGATAGACTCCCGTATGCTCCTTGGCTGGGATCCACCCGGCAAGCCCTCTAGGGTAATATTCTGCCCATCTGGGTTGTAGCTCTGTTGCTCAGCAACCAAGCTATTTTTAGCATCTGAGGCAGAGACTTCCACCATCTCCATGAGCTGGAATGATGAGCCAGGGCTGTAGGAGAAAAAAGAGGGGTATGTGTGTGGAGAAGCAGATAGTCGAATCTCCTGTGTGCACTGACCAGAAATCAAACTAGAATTTGAACATGCTGGTTGATGCTCTACCATAAACCCTATTGGCCAGGGCCCCTAATATTTCATTTTACTTTATTATTATTATTTTTTAATTTTTATTAATTTTTAATTTATTGTGTTTACATAGATTAAAGCGTCCCTCTGAATATAACTTCCTCACCCCCCACCCCTGTATCCCTTTTTATACCCCCTCTGTCCCCTCCCTCTACCTCCCACCCCCCTTCCCTCTAGGATTTGCTGTCCTGTTATCTCTGTATTATGTATATATAGTTTCACTAATCATTTTACCTTTTCTGATTCCATCCCATCATTCCCGTCCTTCTGACTGCTGTCCCTCTGGTCCCTATGACCCCAACTCTGCCTCTATTCCATTCCACAGTTTACTTTGCTCATTAGATTCCACATATATGTGAGATCATATGATATTTTTTTTCTCTGCCTGGTTTATTTCACTTAGCATAATAATCTCCAGGTCCATCCATGCTGTCACAAAAGGTAAGATTTACTTTTTTACAACTGTATAGTATTCCATTGTGTATATGTACCATCACTTTTTAATCCACTGACAGACACTTGGGCTGTTTCCAGATCTTGGCTATTGTAAATAATGCTGCAATAAACATGGGGGTGCATATCTTCTTTGAAACAGTGATTTGGTATTCTTAGAATATATTCCTAAAAGTGTAATAGCTGGGTCAAAAGGCAGTTCCATTTTTAATTGTTTGAGGAATCTCCATACTGTTTTCCACAGTGGCTGCACAATCCTGCATTCCCACCAGCAGTGCAGGAGGGTTCCCTTTTCTCTACACCATCGTCAGGACTTATTCTGTTGTTTTGATAATGAGCAGAATTCTGACAGGTGTGAGGTGATATCTCATTGTGGTTCTAGTCTGCATTTCTCTAATGATTACTGATGTTGAATATTTTTACATATGCATGTAGGCCATCTGTATGTCTTTTTTTGAGAAATGTCTATTCATTTCTTTTGTCCATTTTTTAATTGGATTGTTTATCTTCCAAGTGTTGAGTTTTAATTTTTTTATTTTATTTTTTTTTACAGAGACAGAGAGAGAGTCAGAGAGAGGGATAGATAGGGACAGACAGACAGGAATGGAGAGAGATTAGAAGCATCAATCATCAGTTTTTCGTTGCAACACCTTAGTTGTTCATTGATTGCTTTCTCATATATGCCTTGACCATGGGCCTTCAGCAGACTGAGTAACATCTTGCTCAAGCAAGAGAACTTGAGTCCAAGCTGGTGAGCTTTGCTCAAACCAGATGAGCCCGTGCTCAACCTGGTGACCTCGGGGTCTCGAACCTGGGTCTTTCTCATCCCAGTCCAACACTCTATCCACTGTGCCACCACCTGGTCAGGCCCTAGTATTGAGTTTTAGAAGTTCTTTATAAATTGTGGTTATTAATCTTTATCAGATGTATTGGTGAATATGTTCTCTCATTGTGTGGGTTGTCTTTTTATTTTTTTCATGGTGTCTTCTGCTGTACAAAATCTTTTTAGTTTGATATTGTCCTACATGTTAATCCTGTCCTTCATTTCACTTGCCTGTGGAGATACATCAGCAAAAAATATTGCTACAAGAGATATCGAAGAGTTTACTGCCTATGTTGTCTTCCAAGATGTTTATGATTTTGTGACTTACATTTAAGTCTTTTATCCATTTTGAGTTTATTTTTGTGAATGATGTAAGGTGCTGATCTAATTTCATTTTTTGACATGTACCTGTCCAATTTTTCCAACAACATTTATTAAACAGACTGTCTTTATTGTATGTTCTTATCTCCTTTGTCAAATATCAATTAACCATAAAGGTGTGAGTTTATTTCTGGGTTCTCTGGTGTGTTTCATTGATCTGTATGATTATACTTATGCCAGTACCAAGCTGTTTTCAGTACAATGGCTTTGTAGTATAATTTGATATCAGGAAGTATGATACCTCCCACTTCATTCTTCATTTTCAAAATTGCTGAGGCTATACATGTTCCTTTTTTGGTTCCTTATAAATATTTGAAATATTTGTTCCATATCTTTGAAATACGCCATTAGTATTTTAATAGCAATTACATTGAATTTTTACGATGCTTTCAGTAATATAGACATTGTAATAATGTTTATTCTTCTGATCCATGAACATGATATATTCTTCTACTTGTTTGTATCTTCCTTGATTTTTTAAAATCAATGTTTTTTTTAATTTTCTGAGTACAAGTTTTTTACTTGCTTGGTTAAATTTACACCTAGGTACTTTTTTTTGTTGTTGTGTTGCAATAGTGAAAGGGATTGTTTCTCAAATTCCTTTTTTAGAGAGTTTATTGCTCTTGTATAAAAATGTCATTGATTTCTGAATATTAACTTTATATCCTACCACTTTGCTGAATTCATTTATCAGGTCTAGTAGTTTTTTACTGAGACTAAAGGGTTTTCTTTATATGGTATTATGTCATCAGCAAATAATAATAATTTTACTTCTTCTTTTCCATTTTGCATGCCTTTTATTTCTTCTTCTTGTGTGATCACTGTGATTAGGACTTCCAGAACTATATTGAATCTTATTCAAGTGGTGAAAGGGGTTCTCCTGCCTTGTTCCTGACCTTAAAGGGATTGCTTTTCATTTTTTCCCATTGAGTATGATGTTGGCCATGGGTTTGTTATAGATGGTCTTTATCATTTTCAGTTATTTCCCCTGTATTCCCACTTTGCTGAGAGTTTTGATCCTAAATGGGTGCTGGATTTTATCAAATGCTTTTTCTGTATCTATTAATATTATCAGGCAATTTTTATCCTTCCTTTTGTTTATGTGATGAATCACATTGATTGATTTATGAATATTGTTCCAGCCTTGTCTCCCTAGAATAAATCCCACTCGATCATGACATATGTTTTTTTTTTCATGTATTGCTGGATTCGGTGTGCTAATACTTTGTTGAGAATTTTAGCATCTAAATTAATCAGGGATATTGGCCTACAGTTTTCTTTCTTTGTAGTGTCTTTACTGTTTTTGGAATGAGGATTATGTTTGCCTCATAAAGGGATCTTGGAAGTCTTCCCTCCTTTTGAATTTTTTGAAATAACTTGAGAAGGATAAGTATTATTTCTTTTTTGAATATTTGGTAAAATACACCTGTGAAGTGATCTCATCTAGGACGTTTGTTTGCTGGGAGTGTTTTATAACAGTTTCAGTCTCATTTGTTGTAATTGGTCTGTTTAGGTTTTCTGATTCTTCCAGATTAAGTTTTGGAAGATTATTTGTTTCTAGGAATTTATCCATTGTGCCAAGGTTGTACAATTTTTGGCATATAGATCTTCATAGTATTTTATTACAATCCTTTGTATTTCTGTGGTGTCAGTTGTTCCTTCTCCACTTTTATTTCTAATTTTATTTGAGTCCACTCTCTTTTTTTACTTGATGAGTCCTGTTAAATGTTCATCAATCTTGTGTATCTTTTTAAAAACCAGGTCTTGGTTTCACTGAACTTCTGTATTGTTTTTTTAGCCTCTATGTCATTTATTTTCGCTCTGATCTTTATTATTTTCTTCCTTCTTCTACCTCAGGGCTTTATTTGTTTTTCTTTTCCTATCTTTTTTTAAAATTAATTTTAATAAGGTGACATTGATAATTCAGGATACATATGTTCAGAGAAAACATCTCTAGGTTATTTTGACATTTGATTATGCTGCATTCCCATCACCCAAAGTCCAATTATCTTCTGTCAACTTCTATCTGGTTTTCTTTGTGCCCATCCCCTCTGCCAAACCCCTTCCTCTCCTCCCCCACACCCCGTAACCCCCACACTCTTGTCCATGTCTCTGAGTCTCATTTTTATGTCCCACCTATGTATGGAATCATATAGTTCTTAGTTTTGGTTTTTTTTTTTTTGATTTACTAATTTCACTCAGTAAAATGTTATCAAGGTCCATCCATGTTGTTGTAAATGATCGATGTCATCATTTCTTATGGCTGAGTAGTATTCCATAGTATATATGTCCCAAAGCTTTTTAATCCACTTGTCCACTGATGGACACATGGGCTGTTTCCAGATCTTCACTCTTGTGAAAAATGCTGCCATAAACATGGGGGTGCATTTCTTCATTTCAAACAGTGCTATGGTGTCTTTGGGGTATATTCCTAAAAGTGGGATAGCTGGGTCAAAAGGCAGTTCGATTTTTAATTTCTTGAGGAATCTTCATACGGTTTTCCACAGTGGATGCACCAGTCTGCATTTCCACCAGCAGGGCAGGAGGATACCCTTTTCTCCACATCCTCACCAGCACTTATTCTGTGTTGTTTTGTTGATGAGTGCCATTCTGACCGGTGCGAGATGATATCTCATTGTGGTTTTAATTTGCAATTCTCTAATGATTAGTGATGTTGAGCATTTTTCATATGTCTACTGGCGATCTGTATGTCCTCTTTGGAGAAGTGTCTATTCGTTTCTCTTGCCCATTTTTTGATTGGATTGTTTGTCTTCCTGGTATTGAGTTTTAAAAGTTCTTTATAAATTTTGGTTATTAAACCCTTATCCGATGTATTGTCAAATATATATATTCTCCCATTGTGTAGTTTGTCTTTTTATTCTGTTCTTATTGTCTTTAGCTGTGCAAAAGCTTTTTAGTTTGATAGAGTCCCATTTGTTTATCCTGTCTTTTCTTTTACTTGCCCATGGAGATAAATCGGCAAATATATTGCTGCGAGAGATATCAGAGAGCTTACTACCTATGTTTTCTTCTAAGATGCTTATGGTTTTATGGTTTACATTTAAGTCTTTTATCCACTTTGAGTTTATTTTTGTAAGTGGTGTAAGTTGGTGGTCTAGTGTCATTTTTTTTGCAGGTAGCTGTCTAATTTTCCCAACACCATTTGCTGAAGAGGCTGTCTTTACTCCAATGTATGCTCTTACCTCCTTTGTCAAATATCAGTTGTCCATAAAAGTGTGAGTTCATTTCTGTGTTCTCAGTTCTGTTCCATTGTTCTATATGCCTGTTCTTATGCCAGTACCAGGCTGTTTTGAGTACAATGGCCTTGTACTATAACTTGATTTCCAGAAGTGTGATACCTCTCACTTTATTCTTCTTTTTCAAAAAAAATATATATTACTGAGGCTATTTGTGTTCACTTTAGGTTCCATATAAATATTTGGAATATGTGTTCTACATCTTTGAAGTAAGTCATTGGTATTTAATCAGTATTGCATTGAATTTATAAATTGCTTTGGGTAATATAGAGATTTTAATGATGTTTATTCTTCCTAAACTTGAGCATGGTATATGCTTCCACTTGTTTGTATCTTCCCTGATTTCTTTTATCAATGTTTTATAATTTTCTGAGTACAAGTCTTTAATTTCCCTGGTTAAATTTATTCCAAGGTATTTTATTTTTTTGGTTGCAATGGTGAAGGGGATTGCTTCCTTAATTTCTCTTTCTGACAGTTCATTGTTAGTGTAAAAATGCCTCTAATTTCTGAATATTAATTTTATATCCTGCCACCTTGCTGAATTCATTTATCAGGTCCAGTAGCTTTTTGACTGAGACTTTAGGGTTTTCTATATACAATATCATATCATCTACAAATAATGATAGTCTTTCTTCTTCTTTTCCAGTTTGGATGCCTTTTATTTCTTTTTCTTCTTGATTTCTGTGGCTAGGACTTCCAGAACTATGTTGAATAATAGTGGTGAAAGGGGGCACCCCTGCCTTGTTCCTGATCTTAAGAGGATTGCTTTTAATTTTTGCCCATTGAGAATGCTGTTGGCTGTGGGTTTGTCATAGATGCCCTTTATCATGTTGAGGTGTGTTCCCTGTATTCCCACTTTGTTGAGAGTTTTGATCATGAATGGGTGCAGGATTTTATCAAATGCTTTTTCTGCATCTATTGAAATTATCATGTGGTTTTTCTCCCTCCTTTTGTTTATGTAATGAATCACATTGATTGATTTGCAAATATGGTACTAGCCTTTCCTTCCAAGAATAAATCCCACTTGATCATTGTGTATGATTTTTTTTTATACACTGCTGGATCTGGTTTGCTAATATTTTGTTGATGATTTTAGCATCTAAATTCATCAGGGATATTGGCCTATGATTATCTTTTTTGTGTTGTCTTTGCCTCATTTTGGAATCAGAATTATACTCGCCTCATAAATGGAGCTTGGAAGTCTTCCTTCCTCTTGAATTTTTTGAAATAGCTTGAGAAGAATAGAAGTTAGTTCTTTGAATATTTGGTAGAATTCACTTCTAAAGCCATCAGGCCCAGGACTTTTCTTTGTTGGGAGTTTTTTGATAACTGTTTCAACCTCATTTGTTGTAATTGGTCTGTTTAGGTTTTCTCATTCTTCCAATTAATTTTTGGAAGATTATATGTTTCAAGGAAATTGTCCATTTCATCTAGGTTGTCTATTTTTTTGGTGTAGAGTTCTTCAAAGTATTTTCTTACATTATTTTGTATTTCTGTTATGGCAGTTCTTATTTCTCCACTCTCATTTCTAATTTTATTTATTTGAGTCCTTTCTCTTTTTTTCTTGGTGAGTACGGTTAAAGGTTCATCAATCTTGTTTACCTTTTCAAAGAACCAGCTCCTGGTTTCATTGATCTTTTGTATTGTTCCTTTAGCTTCTACGTCATTTATTTCTGCTCTGATCTTTATTATTTCCTTCCTTCTACTAGCTCTGGCTTTTACTTGCTGTTCTTTTTCTAGTTCTTTTAGGTGCAGGGTCAAGTTGTTTATTTGAGCCTCTGAAGGTATGCATGTAATGCTATGAACTTCCCTCTCAGGACTGCTTTTGCTGTATCCCATAAATTTTGAGTCGATGTATGCTTGTTATCGTTCGTTTCCAGGAAATTTTTTATTTCTTCTTTGATCTCATTGTTAACCCATTCGTTATTTAATAACATGCTATTTAGTTTCCAAGTGTTTGAGTATTTTTCAGTTTTTCTGTTGTGGTTGATTTCTAGTTTTATGCCATTGTGATCAGAGAAAGTACTCAATATGATTTTAATATTCTTAAATTTGTTAAGACCACTTTTGTGCCCTAACATGTGGTCTATCCTAAAGAATGTACCATGAGCATTTAAAAGAATGTATATTCTGATGCTTTAGGGTGAAGAAGATATCTATTAAATCGAGTTGATCTAGTATGTCCTTTAAGTCTGCTGTTTCTTTGTTAATTTTCTTTCTTGAGGATCTATTTAGTGATGTTCATGGGGTATTGAAATCCCCTACTATTATAGTATTGCTATTGATCTTGCCCTCTAAATCCATCAAAGTCTGCTTTATATATTTAGATGGTCCTATATTAGGTTCATAGATATTTATTACGGTTATATCTTCCTGTTAGATTGTTTTCTTTATCATTATGTAGTGACCTTCTTGATCTCTTACTATAGCCTTTGTTTTACAGTTCATTTGTCTGATATAAGTATTGCTACCCCAGCTTTTTTTTTCATTTCCATTTGTGTGAAATATTTTTTCCATCCTTTTAGCATCAGTCTATGTGCATCTTTTGTTTTAAGGTGTGTCTCTTGTAGACAGCATATGTACGGGTTCTGTTTTCTTATCCATGCAGCTACCCTATGTCTTTTGATTGGATCATTTAATCCATTTACATTTAAGGTTATTATAGATATGTAGTTGTTTATTGCCATTTTATTCTTTAAAGCTGTATTCCTCTTTTGCTATATTCTTTTTCTCCTTTGATCTGTTTACAACAGGCTCCTTAGCATTTCTTGCAGCATTGGTTTGGGTATAGTGAATTCCTTGAGGGTTTTTTTTTGTCTAGAAAGCTTTTTATTTTTCCCTCAATTTGAAACAATAGCCTTGCTGGTTAAAATAGTCTTGGTTGTAGGCTCTTGTTCTGCATTACTTTGAATATTTCTAGCCATTCCCTCTGGCCTCAAGTGTTTCTGTTGAAAAGTCGGAAGTTATCCTTATGGGGGCTCCTTTGTAGGTGATAGTCTTTTTTTCTCGAGCAGCTTTAAATATTTTCTTTTTATCACTTAGCTTTGGTATTTTAATTATGATGTGTCTTGGTGTAGATTTCTTTGGGTTTCATCTTAAAGGAGTTCTCTGTGTTTCTTGAAATTGTGAGACTTTTCCTGCCTGAATTGAGGGAAGTTTTTAGCTATGATATGTTTGAACAAAGTCTCTATCCCTTGTTCTTTCCCTTCTTCTTCAGGAACCCCTCTGTTGCAGATGTTATTTCTCTTCATGTTGTCATAGAGCTATCTGAGAGTTTCCTCAGACTTTTTGAGTCTCTTTTCTTTTTTCTGCTCTGCTTCCATGTCTTCATTTACCTTGTCCTCTAACTCGCTGATTCGATTCTCAGCTTCACCCATCTGCTTTTAATTCGTTCCATTGTGTTCTTCATTTCTGATATTGTATTTGTCATTTCTGACTGATTCTTTTTATTATTTTAATGCCCTTTTTTATATTTGCTATCTCTTTATTTAAATGTTTGTAATGACCATCTATTGTTGTTCTAATATCTTTGAGCATCCTAATAATTGTTATTTTAAACTGTGCATCTGGTAATTTGGTTATATTTGACTCATTCAGGTCCTTTTCTGGGGATTTCTCTTGATTCATTTGTGTTTCATTTCTCTGCCTTCTCATTTTGTCTGTGTAAAAGAAGGTTTTGACCACTGGAGTCCACTGAGTGTGGCCTCTGTGTTCCCTAGGTTTGGTCTGTCTTCAGGCCTGCCACCACCTCTGCTGTTGCTGCCTAGGGTGTTCGGGAATGGGCATTGTTGGTGCCTGCCCACTGGGGCTGTTGCTGTGGTTTCTGCCTCCTTCATGGGAGTGGCTGTGATCACGTGCTCTGGTGTCAAGCTTTGGTGGCCTTTGCCTTCACCCCGCCCCCATGGGTGGCTTTATGCTTGGCCCTGAGGGCAGGGTTGAGCACCTTTGCTCAGCTGTTGGTCTCCTTGTGATTCCAGGCTTTTGCCCCATCTTTGCAGGAGGAGCCCGTTTGTGGGATGGCTGCTAGCCTTGGCTCCACAAGCTGAACGGGACTGCTTTCCCATGCTCAGTAGTGGTACTCTGCCTGTTTTGGGCTTTTGGCTCCACCCCCACAGGAGGAGCCGGCTCCCAAGTCAGGCCACAAGCCTCGGTTCTGTGGGTGGGGCAAGTGTGTTCTCCTGTGCCCTTGCTCAAAGGTGGGTCTCTGCCCCTTCCAGGGCTTCTGCCCTTCCCCTGCAGGCTGGATTGCAGGCGACCCACAGCTGGGCTTGACCACTTTTGCACATCCCTCCTCCCCAGCTGGGCAAGACTGAGCTCACAGCTGGGCCTCAGTGGTGGCCAGCCATCTTCTGCCCTTGCTGACAGAACTGGGCTTCTGCATCCCACCACCACCCGCCCTCAGCCATGGGGGTGGGGGTGCTGCAGTTCAGACCCTAAGACTCTGTACTATAGTCCCGAAAGCTCCCTCCTTCTAAGCAACTCTGCTCTGAGTGCTGCAGGAGAGCTTGTTTGGCTGGTGTCCTGCTTCCCTTTGCTGGTATTGCTGTTTCTAGGGGAAATATTCACTTCAGATTTGGGGAGGGACTTGTCCCAGAGGTTAGGGTGGCTGTCTCTCAAAATATTTCTCCCTGTGCCTCCTAGATTATACTCTCTTTCTGTTACTTTGTTCCTCTTCTCACTCTCCATGCCCCAGAGCCCCGGGTGAGTGGTTGTGAGAGAGGTTTTCTGCACAGTCCCTTTAAGAAGAATCCTGGGTCTGAGAAATCAGTCTCTTTCTCACAAACAGTATCCTGACTTGTTTCCAGCTAAATACTGTCCATATGCCTCTTCTAGGCTCTGGAGCTGTAGGCTGGGGCTTTGTTCCTGGGGCCCAGGATCCTCCTCTTTCTGCTAAACTCACTTCTTCCCACGCAAGTCTCTCCCAGTTGCTGTTTGCTCTAGGTAGCTGGGCAGCCTTCTCCATGTTTCCACTTTTTCTACCAGTCTCAGTGTGGCTTCTTCAGTGTTCCTTGGTTGAAGAGTCCTTAGTTTAGTCCAAAGTTGGTTTTTCCAGATGATGGTTCTTAAAATTAGTTTGTAATCCACTTTGGTTCTGGGAGGTGGAAGTTGGTATGTCTGCCTACTCCATCGCTATCTTGACTTCCTTCTATTTCTTTTAGATGCAGTGTTACGTTATTTGAGCTTTTTCTTTCTTCTTCAGGTATACCTATAATGCTAAGAACTTCCCTCTCAGCACTGCATTTGCTGTGTTTCATAATGTTTGAGTTGTTTTATGTTCATTTTCATTTGTTTCAAGGAAATTTTTTATTTCTTTCTTGATTTTGTTGTTAACCCATTCATTATTTAATAACATGCTATATAGCCTCAAAGTGTTTGAATGTTTTTCAGTTTATTTACTGTAGTTGATTTCTAGTTTCATGTCATTGTGATCAAAGAAGATGCTTGATATGATTTCAATCTTCTCAAATTTATTGAGACTTGTTTTGTGTCTTAACATGTGATCTATCTTAGAAAATGTACCAAGAGCACTTGAAAAGAATGTATATTCTGCTGCTTTGGGATGAAAAGTTCTAAAGATATCTATTAAATCCAGTTGATCTAGTGTGTCATTTAAGGTTGCTGTTTCTCTGTTAATTTTCTGTCTGGAGGATTTTTCATTGATGTTAGTGGGGTATTAAAATCTCCTACTATTATAGTAGTGCTGTTGATCACACCGTTTATGTTCATCAAAATCTGCTTTATATATTTAGGTGCTCCTATATTAGGTGCATAGATATTTACAAAGATTATATCCTCCTGTTGATTTGCTCCCTTTATCATTATGTAGTAACCTTCTTTATCCCTTACAATAGTCTTTGTTTTAGTCTATTTTGTCAGATATAAGTATTGCTACACCAGCTTTTTTTTTTTTTTTTCATTTCCTTTTGTGTGAAATTCTTTTTTCCATCTCTTCACTTTTAGTTTATGTGTATCTTTTGTTCTGAAGTGGGTCTCTTGCAGACAACCTATGTATGGGTTCCTTTTCTTATCTATGCAGCTACCCTATGTTTTTTGATTGGAGCATTTATTGTATTTATATTTATGGTTATTATTGATATGTAGTTGTTTATTGCTATTTTATTCTTTAAATATACAGTTCCTCTTTTTCTCGATTTTTTTCTTTCCTTTGCTCTTTTTATAGCAGGCCCCTTTACATTTCTTGCAGTACTGATTTGGTTATAATGAATTCCTTAAGGTTTGTTGTTGTTTTTTTGTCTTTAAAGCTTTTTATTTCTTCTTTAATTTTAAATGATAGCCTTACTGGATAAAGAAGTCTTGGTTGTAGGTTCTTGCTTTGCATCACTTCGAATATTTCTTGCCAGTCCTTTCTGGCCTCAAGTGTTTCTGTTGAGAAGTTAGATGTCATCCTTATGGGGGCTCCTCTGTAGGTAATTAACTGCTTTTCTCTTACAGCTTTTAGGATTCTTTCTTTGTCTCTTAACTTTGACACTTTAATTATGATGTGTCTTGTTGTAGGCCTCCTTGGGTTCCTCTTTAATGGCACGCTCTGCTTCTGGAAGTTGTGTAACTTTTTCCTTTATCAGTTTAGGGAAATTTTCAGCTATGGTTTCATCAGACAGGTTCTCTATCCTTTGTTAGTTCTCTTCTCCTTCAGGACCCCCTCTGATGCAGATGTTATTTCTCTTTATGTTGTCACAGAGCTCTCAGAGTTTCCTCAGACATTTTGAGGCTTTTTTCTTTTTGCTGCTCTGCTTCTGTGCTATTGTTTATATTGTCCTCTAAATCACTGATTTGATCCTCTGCTTCATCCAGCCTACTGTTAATTCCTTTTAGTGCAGTATTCATTTCTGATATTGTATTTGTCATTTCTGACTGGTTTGCTTTTATGATTTCAGTGCCTTTTTTAATGCTTGCTATCTACTTAGGTGCTCATTATATTTATACATAGTTTCTCTAAGATCCTTGGACATCCTAAAATTCTTTGTTTTAAACTGTGGATTTTCAGTTACTTCCATGTCATTCAGTTCTTTTTCTGGGGATTTCTCTTGTTGATTTATTGGTTTGCATTTCTCTGTTTGCCCATTTTGTCTGTTTATTAGGTAGCGCTCTCTGACTGACATTTTTGTGTGGTCTTTATGAAGAAAACGGGTTCAGTGGTACTGTCCTCCAGGCCACTTGTTTTTTTTCTTCTAGAAATTTTTCTTGAGGGTACTATTTTCCCTATTGTTGTATGTATTAGATGCAATTGGTCCTTTCATGGGTACAGTAGTCCCTTCAGGTTTGTTGGCTCTAAGGGTCAACCTTGATCATGTGTATTACACACTGTGCAATGTCTGTCATGTTGGGTGTATTTATTCTCCACAGAGTCTGCTGTCTGCTAGACTCCAACTTTGGGTGTGCTGCTTGTGTAGGTAGTTGAGTCTAGGGTTGGTGCTGTCTGCCACCCACTACCACTATTGTTGGCTCTAGTTCTTCTTGGGTTGGCATCAGCTGTTGTTTATAACCCACTGTGGGCTACCAGTCTGCAGCTACTGTACTTTTTGCTGTTTGTGTTTGTGTTTTCTGTGTCTGGGTACTATGGGAGGGCCAACCTGTGTATATGTATCAGCTTCCTCATACAGCTCATAAAAGCTCCAAGCTCTGTAAGATATGTCTCCACTTTTCAGCTGCTCCTCCTCCTCTTGCAGCTGTCTTGTCTTCTCAAAGAGTCTTCTGTAGTAAGAATGTAGTATGAGCTCAGATTGGCCTTATCCAACCAATTTCTCTACAGTTTGCATGCTTGCTGGGTTAAGGCATCTGAGGTTATGAATACAACTTTTGTGGGAACCCTACATCAGGAGTCTCTTGGTCAGGAGTTCAGTACAGAGAATATGGCCCTTACTCCAAAGCTTGATCCCTCAGCCACTGCTGGATACTCAAATTTTATTTCTCCCCAACAAGGTGAGCAGCAGGTTCAGACAGAGTGTGGATGATAGTCCCTTTTGCAGAAGTTATTTCAGCTGGTGAGACCCTGGTGTCAGGGAGGAAGCCTGAGAGAGTCCTCTCCTGGGGATGACTATGCCACTCCCAAAGGTGGCTATGTGCCTCAACCAGATCCAACAAGAGACTCACAGAGACCCACACTTTAAATGTTCATTCTCCAAGTCTCTCTCTCTTCCCCCTGTGGAATGTAGCCTAGCAGGATAGAATATCCAGCACCCAGGCTGGCTGACTGTGAAACTCCACTCTCTCCAATGAGCATGAGCTGCTGTGCTGGTGCTGATCACAGAGAATGGAACTTGCCTCAGCTGGGCCAGGTGTGAGGAGCTTTTCCTTAGGATACCACTCTAGCAAGGGTTGTTAGATTATGAACTGATGGTTTCTATAGCTGGTCCATGAATGTGCCAGTCCTGGGCCTCCAAATTAGGAATCCAGCACAGACCAGTGGGAGACAGTGCCCGTGACTGACCCTCAGCAACCTTTTTGAGCTACAAGCAATTCAGAGATTGGCTGCCTCTGCTGGGCCCAGGTGTACATGGAAATACCAAGTTGTACTCCTAGGCTGGCTTTTACCCACTCTGGTCCTGGGGGAAAGTCCACTCAAATGGCCAAGTTTCCCTGAGTCTCACTTTCTTCAGCCTGTCTGCTGACTGCTGACTGCTTGTTGGGCTCAGCTGCTAAAATAACCTCTGCTAGAGTCTATAGCCTGAAGCAGTTCAGCAATTAAAAAGGGTGGTGGTATGTGTGGCCCTGCCACTTGGCTCCAGGTGTCAGTCTAGACTTTTTTCACAGACCACAATAGGGTGTGGCCTTGGAGTCTGTTGGGTGTGGCCTATGAGACCCAGAGGTGTGGTCATCTCACCCACAGTTTCAGTTGAGTCTCTTGTGAGGTGGAAGCACTAGTCATAGGCTCGGAGAGTTGGGGGTGGAGGCTTCGATCTGTATCAACACCAGATAATTGAGTCACTGACATGCCCCCTGCTTCCTGGCCTCTCAGATAAACCTAGCCTGTCACTATGACTGAGATATGAGAGACTCCAAAGGCTGGAGCAGGTGCTTTTTCCCAGAATGAGGCTGATGCCACTCAGAGGGGATTTTTCCACCCAAGAACAATAGCGACTGCAGTACTGGAGAATGATTCAGCACAGGTTTCCTGGTGGCTGTCCCCACAGTGGCTCTCCCTGGGCCTCCAACTTTAAACTCTCCTCCTACAACTCTAGTTTTCTCAGCTCTCCCCTGCCAGAACCTCAGGTAAGTGGCTGTGAATGAGGTTTTCTGAATGGGCCCTTTAAAATGGAGTCTGTGTCTTAGAGCTCTGTCTCTTTTTTGCGGACAGAAACCTGGCTCTTTTCACAGGTAAATGCTGTCTGGGCATCACTTCTAGGCTCTAGGGCTCTAGGATGGAGATCCTGGTCTGGGGCTGAGGACCCACACCTCTCAGGGCAACTCACCTTGCCGTGAGGGTACCTCCAAACCCTTAGCTGCCACTCGCTCCTGGTAGCATGGCAGCCCTTTTTGCATCTCTGCTCTTCCTGCCATTATTGGTGTGGCATCTTCAGTGATCCTTGGTGATAGATTCCTGTTACTTTAGTCCAAAGTTAGTTTTTCAAGATGATTATTCTTAATTTAAGTTGTAATCCAATTTGGTCCTGGAAGGTGGCACTTGGAACATATGCCTACTCCATCACCATCTTTCTTCCCCCCTCTATTATTATTTTTTATTTTTATTAATTTTAATACAGTGACATTGATAAATCAGGGTACATACATTAAGAGAAAACATCTCCAGATTATTTTGACATTTGATTATGTTGCATACACTTCACACAAAGTCAAATTGTCTTCCGTCACCTTCTATCTGGTTTTCTTTGTGTCACTCCCCTGCCCTACCCCCTCTCTCTCCCTCCTTGGCCCCTCCACACCTCCTGACCCCACCCCCCATTACCATCACATTCTTGTCCATGTATCTGAGTCTCATTTTTATGTCCCATCTATGTATGGATTCATATAATTCTTAGTTTTTTCTGATTTATGTATTTCACTCCATATAATGTTATCAAGGTCCCATCCATGTTATTGTAAATGATCCGATGTCATAATTTCTTATGGCTCAGTAGTATTCCATAGTATATATGTACAAAAGCTTTTTAATTCACTCATCCACTGACAGACACTTGGGCTGTTTCCAGATCTTTGCTATTGTGAACAATGTTGCCATAAACATGTGGGTGCATTTCTCCTTTTGGAACAGTTCTATGGTGTTATTTGGGTATATTCCTACAAGTTGGATAGCTGGGTTAAAAAGGCAGTTCAATTTTTAATTTTTTGAGGAATCTCCATACTGTTTCCCACAGAGGCTGCACCAGTCTGCATTCCCACCAGCAGTGCAGGAAGGTTCCTTTTTCTCCATATCCTTGCCAGCACTTATTCTGTGTTGTTTTGTTGATGAGTGCCATTCTGACTGGTGTGAGGTGATATCTCATTGTGGTTTTAATTTACATTTCTTTAATGATTAGTGATGTTGAGCATTTTTTCATATGCCTATTGGCCATCTGTCTGTCCTCTTCGGAGAAGTGTCTATTCATTTATTTTGCCCATTTTTGATTGGATTATTTGTCTTTCTGGTGTTGAGATTTACAAGTTCTTTATAAATTTTGGTTATTAACCCCTTATCAGATGTATTATCAAATATATTCTCCCATTGTGTAGTTTGTCTTTTTATTCTGTTCTTGTTGTCTTTGGCTGTGCAAAAGCTTTTTAGTTTGATATAGTCCCATTTGTTTATTCTATCTTTTATTTTAATGGCCGTGGAGATAAATCAGCAAATATATCATTGCGAGAGATGTTGGAGAGCTTACTGCCTATGTTATCCTCTAAGATGTTTATGGTTTCATGACTTACATTTAAGTTTTTTATTCATTTTGAATTTATTTCTTTGAATGGTGTAAGGGTAGTCTAGTTTCATTTTTTTGCAGGTAGATATTCAATTTTCCCAACACCATTTATTAAAGAGGCTGTCTTTACTCCATTGTATAACCTTATCTCCTTTGTCAAATATCTGATTCCATAGAGCTGTGGGTTTATTTCTGGGTTCTCTGTTCTGTTCCATTTATCTACATGCCTGTTCTTATGCCAGTATTAGGCTGTTTTGAGTACAGTGGCCTTGTAATGTAACTTGATATCAGGAAGTTTGATAGCACTCACATTATTCTTCTTTTTTAAGATTGCTGAGGCTATTCGTGTTCTTTTTTGGTTCCATACAAATTTTTAGAATGTGTGATCTATATCTTTAAAGTATTTCATTGGTATTTTAATTGGCATTGCATGGAATTTATAAATTGCTTTGGGTAAAATAGACATTTTAATGATGTTTATTCTTCCTAAACATGAACACAGTATATGCTTCCACTTGTTTGTATCTTCCTTTATTTCTTTAATCAATGTTTTATAATTTTCTGAGTACAAGTCTTTAGTCTCCTTTGTTAAATTTACTCCTAGGTACTTTATTATTTTTATTGTAGTAGTGAAAGGGATTGTTTCTTTAATTTCTCTTTCTGACTGTTCATTGTTGGTATATAAAAATGCCTCTGATTTCTGAGTATTAATTTTATATCTTGCCACTTTGCTGAATTCATTTATCAGGTCCAGTAGTTTTTTGACTGAGAATTTAGGGTTTTCTATATACAATATCATATCATCTGCAAATAGTGATAGTTTCACTTCTTCTTTTTCAACTTGAATGCCATTTATTTCTTCTTCTTGTCTGATTGCTGTGGCTAGGACTTCCAGGACTATGTTGAATAGAAGTGGTCAAAGGGGGCACCCTTGTTTTCTTCCTGACCTTAATAAAATTGCTTTTAATTTTTGTCCATTGAGTATGATGTTGGCTGTGGGTTTCTCATAGATGGCTTTTATCATGTTGAGGTCTGTTCCCTGTATTCCCACTTTGTTGAAAGCTTTGATCATAAATGGTTTCTGGATTTTATCAAATGTTTTTTCTGTATCTATTGAAATTATCATGTGGTTTTTCTTCTTTCTTTAATTTATGTGATGAATAACATTGATTGATTTGCAAATATTGTACCAGCCTTGCCTCCCCAGAAGAAACCCCACTTGATCATGGTGTATGATTTTTTCCATATATTATTGGATCCAGTTTGCTAATATTTTGTTGAGGATTTTAGCATCTATATTCATCAGGGATATCGGCCTATAATTTTCTTTCTTTGTGTTGTCCTTGCCTCGTTTTGGAATCAGAATTATGCTCACCTCATAAATGGAGCTTGAAAGTCTTTCTTCCTCTTGAATTTCTTCAAATAGCTTGAGAAGAATAGGAGTTAGTTCTTCTTTGAATATTTGGTAGAATTCACTTGTGAAGCCATCAGGCCCAGGACTTTTCTTTGTTGGGACTTTTTTGATAACTGTTTTGATCTCATTTGGTCTTTAGGTTTTCTGATTCTTCCAGATTAATATTTGGAAGATTGTATATTTCAAGGAATTTTTCCATTTCATCTAGGTTGTCTAGTTTTTTGGCATAAAGTTCTTCATAGTATATTTTCTTACAATATTTTGTATTTCTGTTGTATCAATTGTTATTTCTCCACTCTCATTTCTAATTTTATTTATTTGAGTTCTCTCTCTTTTTTTCTTGGTGATTCTAGTTAAAGGTTCATTGATCTTGTTTACCTCTTCAAAGAACCAGCTCCTAGTTTCATTGATCCTCTGTGTTGTTTCTTTAGCCTCTATGTCATTTATTTCTGCTCTAATCTTTATTATTTCCTTCCTTCTACTAGCTCTGGGCTTTACTTGCTGTTTTTCTTCTAGTTCTTTTAAATGCAGGGTTATGTTGTTTATTTGAGCTTTTTCTGTCTTCTTAAAGTATGCCTGTAGTGCTATGAACTTCCCTCTCAGTACTGCTTTTGCTGTGTCCCATAAATTTTGAATTGTTGTATGCTAATTATCATTTGGTTCTAGAAATTTTTTTATTTCTTCTTTGATCTCATTCTTAATCCATTTGTTATTTAACAACCTGTTATTTATTTAGTTTCCATGTATTTGAGAATTTTTGAGTTTTTCTCTTGTTATTGATTTCTAGTTTCATGCAATTGTGATAAAAAAAGTGCTTGATGTGATTTCAATTTTCTTAAATTAGTTGAGACCACTTTTGTGCCCTAATATGTAGTCTATCATAGTGAATATACCATGAGTATTTGAAAAGAATGTATATTCTGCTGCTTTAGGGTGAAAGGTTCTGAAGATATCTACTAAATCGAGTTGATCTAGTGTGTCCTTTAAGTCTGCTGTTTCTTTGTTAATTTTCTCTCTTGAGGATATATCTAGTGATGTTAGTGGGGTATTGAAATCCCCTACTATTCTAGTATTGCTGTTGATCTCACCCTTTATATCTATCAAAGTCTGCTTTATATATTTAGGTGCTCCTATATTAGGTTCGTAGATATTTATAATAGTTATATCTTCCTGTTGGGTTGATCCCTTTATCATTATGTAGTGACCTTCTTTATCTCTTACTATAGCCTTTGTTTTAATGTCCATTTTGTTTGATATAAGTATTGCTACCCCAACTTTTTCTTCATTTCCATTTGCATAAATTGTTTTTTTTCCATCCTTTTACCTTCAGTCTATGTGCATCTTTTCTTTTAAGGTGTGTCCCTTGTAGACAGCATATGTATAGGTCCTGTTTTCTTATCCATGCAGCTACCCTATGTCTTTTGATTGGATCATTTAATCCATTTACATTTTACGTTATTATTGATATGTAGTTGTTTATTGCCATTTTCTTCTTTAAAGGTGTATTCTTCTTTGCTATATTCTTTTCCCACTTTGATCTGTTTACAACAGGGCCCTTAACATTTCCTGCAGCATTGGTTTGGTTGTAATGAATTCCTTGAGTTTTTTTTTGTCTGGGAAGCTTTTTATTTCTTCAATTTTAACCCCCCACTATTATTATCTTAAAATACAACAACATTGTTTTAAATCATCCATAAATTTAAGAGTCAAGTTTTAATTGAAATTGACTTCTCTTTTCTTAGTATATACTAAGTAGTTACATTGTTTCAGCTTTTTTACAACCACCAAGTAGTATTAACAGCACTGCACATGTGGATAAATTAACGTTAATGCAGTTGATCAATGTCAACTTTTTTAGAACTAAATCCTTGGTTTTAATTTAAAAATTTTCACATGTTTTTTGACCCATCAGAGATATAAACTGTGTGTGGTATATGTGTGTGTGTGAGTGAGTGTGTGCTTGGAAATCTAGACAGCTGAGTGTAGATTGCTAGTAAATTGTATAAAAAAAGTTTACTGGATATCTCTGCCTAGATATTCGAGAGCAATTTCAAATTCATTATGCTTAAAATAGGACTTTTACTTTTTGCATATCAAAAAAGCTTTGGTCATTCTAATTTTATTCTTGGAGAAAAGTATAATTGTCTATTCTTATTTCAACCATAAACTTATAAGTTGTTGAAACACTTCCTTATTCATTCTTACTTCTTACCCATTCTCCATTATTCAGTCAGCAAGTCACTGAGCTTTATTACCTAGCTTCATTACTAATATTTCAACACTTCAAATCTTGAAGTCTTAATTTACAATTTGATTAATAGATAAACCTCTTTTTATACCACCTATGAAAATATTAAGCCATAAATTTTATAGCTTAATTTCCTTTCTTCATTCAGAGGTTGTGATAACATACATTGTATATAGGCTTGTATGTAAGTATGTTTGTGTGTATCTATTGCCTGCTCCAGAAATTTATATAATTATAATTACACAATACATCTTTAGTGCTGGACTTCTTTTTTTCAGCATATCTGTAAAATTTGGTATTTGCCTATGTTGTTTCATGGCACAGTTGTTTTTTTTTTAAATCACTGAGTTAGTACCATTGTGTGAATATGCAAGGTTTTTGAATTTGTTCTTCTATAGGTGGACCTTATGATTATTTCCACTATTTTGTATTCCCTCATGTATAAGACACACCATTTAAAAAATTGGGGTCTAAATACTGGGTGCATCTTATACAGTGGTTGTAGATATTTTTACTTGCATTTCCTGCTTTTTTATGTTTGTTGTCTTTGCGCTCATTGTTTTACACTTGTTACTGGTATAATATTACAGTAGGTTACATTTTGCCATGTTCTGCCCAGAAATGGTTCAGAATAGATTTTTGAACAGTGCTGCATTCAAGTTAAAGTAATCCAGTTTGCAAAACTGAATGCAAATTTTGCTGCTGAACATAAGTTTGATCCTTCTCCAACTGAGAAATAGATCTGAGACTGGCTACCCTGCTGAAAATGCCACAGCATAAAAAGGCCATGAGAGGTGAGTCAGCAAAAATGCCTGATTTAGAGAGAGAATTGAAGATATGGATTGAAGAGTAAAGAGCAATTGGAATTCCTGTGTGCACAAAGATGGTTCAGCATGAGGCAAAAAGAATTGCTGATGAAAAAGAAGTTACTAATTTCAAAGGAGGACACAATTGATGCTTCAGGTTCATGAAAGAAAATGGACTAAGTATGCATACATGCACCAGACTTGCCCAAAAGATGCCTGATATCTATGAGCAGAAGGACCTTGAATTTCATCGTTTTATCATTCAATGTCGAAGACACATCAGTTTTGAATTGGGACAGATTGCAAATATGGACTAAGTACTCCTTCAATTTGATGTCCCAAGTAACAGAACTGTTGATAAGAAGGGGGTGAAAACTGTAACTGTGAAGACAAGTGGACATGAAAGAGTCATTATACAGTTGTTCTAGCTTGTTGTGCTGACGGAACCAAACTGCCTCTTATGCTGATTTTCAAACACTAAGCAATGCCAAAAGAAGACATTCCTCAAGAAGTGATTGTCAACATTTATGACAAGGGTTGGATGGATCAGGATGGGATGATGATCTGGTTTGAGAATATTTGAAGGAAACCAGGTGGGCTCTTACACAAACCTGCCCTATTGGTGCTTGATCAGTTCAGAGCACACATAACAAAAAACACAAAGAAGATTGCTGCAGAGCAAAAAACAAAACTTGCTGTCATACCTGGATGCTTGACATCTCAACTCCAATACCTGATGTCAACATTAACAAACCCTCCTAAACTGTCATGAGAAATGAATGGAATCAATGGATGAAGTCTTCTGGGGACAATTTGACACCAGCAGGAAGAGTGAAGAAACCAACTATAGGAGAAGTTTGTACTGGGGTAAAAAGATCCTGGGATAGTATCAAGATTGAGATCATTGTCAAGTCATTTAAGAAGTGTGGCATTTCAAATGCCATTGATGGAACTGAGGACCAGGCAATATATGAAGACAGTGATTTGTCATCACACATAGATGAGGACAAACTAATGAATAGGAATTTTTAGTTTTAAGGAGTTGTATGAATTTTATGATGAATAAAACTTGAATTCAATAACTTAATGTAATTCATTTTTTTTTCAAATTTTGGGCCTCAAAATTAGGGTGTGTCTTGTACATGAGGAGCATGTTATATATGGGGAAATGTGGTAGTTGTTATGAATAAAGTGATTATATTCATTTCTCTTGTGTAAATACAGTGGTACCTTGAGATAAGAGTTTAATTCATTCTGTAATCGAGCTCATAAGGCAGTCAACTTGTATATCAAACAAATTTCTCCCATTTAAAATAACTAAAATAAATTTAATTTGTTCCAGCCCTGTGAAACAAACCATCCTAAATTATAAAAAAAGACATTTTTAATTAAGAAACACACATGTATACTTTCCCAGTGCATAACAAAATATATGAAATAAAAGAAAAAGGTGTTATTTAGTACTATATTCTTACCTTGGAGACAGACGAGTGTGGCTAACGGAGGTGAATGGCAGAGGAGGAGGAAGGGAGGAAAGGACGCAGGCACTGTAGACACATAAACTAAAACTGCACTTTTTTAACACTAAATGTAAACTGAAACTGCATTTTATTTAGTTTAAACAAAACTAAAACTGCACTTTCTTTTTTTTTTTTTTTTTTTGTATTTTTCTGAAGTTGGAAACGGGGGGAGAGACAGTCTGACAGACTCCCGCATGCGCCCGACCAGGATCCACCCGGCACGCCCACCAGGGGCGATGCTCTGCCCACCAGGGGGCGATGCTCTGCCCCTCCGGGGCATCGCTCTGCTGTGACCAGAGCCACTCCAGCGCCTGGGACAGCGGCCAAGGAGCCATCCCCAGCGCCCGGGCCATCTTTGCTCCAATGGAACCTTGGCTTCGGGAGGGGAAGAGAGAGACAGAGAGGAAGGAGGGGGGGGGTGGAGAAGCAAATGGGTGCCTCTTCTATGTGCCCTGGCCGGGAATCGAACCCAGGTCCCCCGCACGCCAGGCCGACGCTCTACCGCTGAGCCAACCAGCCAGGGCCTGCACTTTTTTAAGTTAAAATGAAGCCACAAAAACTAGTGTCAGCTTCTCGAATTATGACTTTTATCTGGGAATTTCGCTCAGACCTTGAACAAAAATATAGATTGAGTTGCAGCTAGTATCTTAAAATATTTGTATGTTGGTCTGCTTGTATCTCAATGTACCATTGTAGCTACCAGTGGTGTCCTTGGCCAGAATATATGAATTCTTTCAGGTTCTAAAGTACTGACAAAGTTTTTTGCATAGCATTTGTATGATTTTATATTCTCATTTTCTTAGTGATTATCTGGGAATTCATCTATGGCTTAGCAGAAGCTGCTCCTCTTGTTATCTTGACATTTTTTTAAGTCAAACTTCTTCCTAAAATTATCAAACTATCCTTTGCTGGTATTACATTCTCCAGCTATATGTCCTTCACCTTCCTTTTTCCTTAAGTTGTCATATAATGAATTCACTTTTTAAAAAATCATACTGTAGTAGAGTCTACAGGTACGTTTTTCTCATAGCAATCCTGGGCCCACATAGAAGCTGCATTTTCAGTACAAGAGAAAAGTTATTTTGCAAAAAGTGCAAGATTATCTTGCCTGCTGAGGTAGCTGCAATGATGGCTTAATGAATTTTCTTTACTTTCTTTACAGTGTTCTTTACATTTATTTACCTTGAAATGGTGGGCAGCCACAGCTGCAGACCTCAATCTATGGTCAATATCAAGCAATTCAGTTTTTCTTGTAATACTATGACTTCTGTTTCTTGGAATCACTTCTAGCATCACTAATGGCACCTGTGTAAGTCCCCTGATGTTAAAGTTTATGGTATTGCACTAAACACAATGAAAAACACATGAACCCACAAGAAATCATTTTTAACTGTGATATGCAATTTACTGGAGAGAGGACTGCTCATGCAGAGATGACTAGCATCACATAGCTTTTTAAGCAGATACTTGCAACACTTGAGCTCCTCACACTAGCAACAGGAGGTGGCTGCGAAATTATTACAGTAGTACAGCATTCACTACAGTTCATTTTGGACATTATGATTTAATGTGGTGTCTTTGCATTTGTTTACATTTATCTCAACTGCAAATGGCACTGTGTACAGTCCTTAAGTGTACATAAGTCTTGATAAATGTTATCTTTTTATAATAGATTTGTGTTTATTTTATGTAAATGATAAAATAGACTAGTATCTACATATATTTTATACATCCATAACATACCTAACTTTTTAATTTGGGAGGGGATTGAAGTAGTTCTAGGCTACATGATTCACCTGTGACTTCTTTTCCAAATTGTCACAAATCTTCAAGAATTTTTCCAAGATATTTATTGAAAAAAATCCACATAAATGTGGATCCATGCAATTGAAACTCATGTTAATGAAGGTCAGGTATATCTGCAAATGTTTGTCCCATTTTGAAAGTCCTTACCTCATTAGCCAACTATACTATACCTATTTGTTTTTAAAAATTGAGCTTTGAATTCACCTTTTTGGGGGAAACTTTCCCAGGTCATCCCTTATACTGCCTTTTCTTAGAAGTGCTCTCATAGTCTCCATGGTAGCATATTTCAGCGCATTTAAAACTGTGTTGAATTTGCTTATCTACTTGTCTATCTATGCTTCATATTGAAGGTTCTGGGGGGCATTGTCTTCAGTATCTAATAATAAGTGTTGAAACAATAGTTAAGAGAAAGAGTATACCTAAGTGCCTTTGCACCCACATTATCTTATACCCAAAAATGTTGCTAAAAATGTTACCTTTGAGAAACTTTGTTAAGTAACATATTAGCAAACTCATATTGTCTTATACTCAAAAATGTTGCTAATGGACAAGAGTGTGGTGGTTACCAAGGGTGGGGGGGGGAGGGAGGACATGGGAGGGAGGGAGGGAGAGAGTTAGGGGGAGGGGGAGGGGCACAGAGAACTAGATAGAGGGTGACGGAGGACAATCTGACTTTGGGCGAGGGGTTTGCAACATAATTTGATGACAAAATAACCTAGACATGTTTTCTTTGAATATATGTACCCTGATTTATTAATGTCATCCCATTACCATTAATAAAAATTTATTAAAAAAAAATGTTGCTAAAAATGTTACCTGTGAGAAACTTTGTTAAGTAACATATTAGCAAAGGGAATGCTTCTTTGTTCATTAATTTCAGTCTACAAGAGGCCAAAGAGCTCACACCATCATATCACCCTGTTGTGCTCTGTCTTTTAACCTGTCATTATTCCTCCATAGCCCAAGGAATTACATTTTATATTGTAGGTTTTTAGCCCTATGCAGTTTCAGTGATATTATAGTTATTTCCTTTCTATTTACTAAAAAATAAAATTTTTTAAAGAAAGCTAACAAATAAAATTACTAATAAACCATATTTAACCTGATTTCATAAAAAAGCCTTAAATTTAGATCTATGCAGATGCAGAAAATAATCAAGATACTGTGTTGAAAAGGTTTTAATCTCTCTATTTTATAAGAAAGAATTATTTTCACTGTCAATATATTCCATCAACTTTTCCTTCATTACTTTGCATTATTTTTCTGAGTTTTCTCTCTCTCTTAAAATTATTTTCTCAAATAATTTCCTTCCCTAACTGGTAAAGTAACATAGCCAAGGAACTCTACCTACTTAAGAAGAAGCCGTCGGAACACAATCAACAGTTCAAAGTCTATAGAAATGTTTACCTGAAATCTATATACTCTTACTGATTAATGCCACCCCGTTAAATTAAAGAAGAAGAAGAAGAAGAAGAAGAAGAAGAAGAAGAAGAAGAAGAAGAAGTAGTCCAGAAACCTTTGTCTTTTCACCATCATTTTTCTGTAACTGTCCCTTGTGTAATTGAAAATTCAAATGTGAACTAGAATGATGCCAGCGTAAATATCAGGGCCTACTGATTTTAAAAGCTGATTTTAGGTTTTAGGCCTGAAGCAAGAAGAGTGAAGGAATATTCCAGACATGTTTCAGCTGAGTTCACTAGGGAGTTGGATACAGACAGGTTGGCAGCCAAGTTCCTCCCTAGACATAAAGTGCTGCATATGTTCGTAGTGCCCTCTGTACACTTATCCACCAGTGAGTGACAGTGGAGTGACAGTGGAGCCTACAGCTGGCTGGCAAACCAGAGACTGAAAAAACTAGCCAGATATTCTCTTGGGACCTGTCTGAGAACTGGTGGAGTTTAGCGCACGTAGGTGAGGGTTTGTGAGGCAGACTCACTCAGGAATGTTAAAGTTAAAAAACAACTGCATCTTCTAAACAGCCAGGTCTGTATGTGGGGAGAAGTGCCTGGATTGCTAGATAATATGTATTACTACATTGTTTTGTGATCCTCTGTTATTCTAGAATCAGGGAAAACCCATTCGAGACTCTTAAATTGAAAGAAGATTTTATAGTAATTATATATATATATATGCAAAAGTGATCATTCTAGAATTAGCAAGAATATATGCATGACTAGTGGATCACACATGAGGATAAACAAACAGAGATAATAGTAGTAGAGAACTAAAGCTAAGTTATGATCTGCTCAAAATAGGCAAAGCTTGGTGATTATGTAAGCAGTGGACTTTATTTTATTGGGTTTTGATGGTTCTACTTCCTTAATCTTTCCTTTAGTTCAGTCATGTCATTATAAAGAATGAAAGTCTTTTCTTTCTGTTTGGGTTTTCATGTGAAATATGTGAGGTCACATGCTAACTACATATCAGGACATTAAACTAACACATGGGCAGTAAAGAGATCAAAAGGATTTTTGGGGAAATAATGTACCTCATACTGAAAATTTCTAAATTTCAAAGAAATTAATTTTTTTTCCAAAATAGGCGCTTAAAAGTTTAGAAAATCCTTTTTTATGTAAGTGGTCCATTTGTCAGTGCTATTATTTGAAATATTCCTCTCTTAGACACATTTTAATATTTGAATTATTTTTTTAAATAAACCAGATATACCAACATTTATCAGAATTTCTGTGTTTTCTTAAAAGTTTATAATATAAGAAAGTCAAGGTATTATTATTATTATTTTACTTATTATTTAGACCTTAAGCTAGCAAAGTACATACTTTGTCATAGCTTATAGATTTCATAAGTAGTACATTAGGGTAGATATTTAACCTAGAATGTAGAAAATAGTTCCCACAAAATAACCAGGATCCAAGTCATGATATCAATGAGATATGGAATAAACAAAACATCTGAAAACTTTGCCCTTTCTAAATAATATAAACTATACCATTACTCTCCTTAGAATGTAATTGGATTGAAGGAAAAAAAGAGAGGTTTTCTCCTTTCTGCCCTTTGATGTTTTGTGGGAACAAACAATATTTATTACCTAAGCCATCTTACAAATGTGAATGGAGATGTAAGTAGTATACATTCTCATCCTACCCAGATTCGGAATTATTTCCCATATTGTTACATACTACTCAGGAAAAAAAGAACCATTTGGTTACATGGGAATAGTCTGAGCCATGATATCTATTGGGTTCCTAGGATTTATTGTATGAGCCCACCATATATTTTCTGTTGGAATAGACATCAATACATGCACCTACTTCACATCTGCTACTATAATTATTGTTATTCCTACTGGTGTTAAAGTATTTAGCTGATTAGCAACTCTTCATGGAGGTAGTATCAAATGACCCCCGGCCATATTATGAGCCCTTGGGTTTATTTTCCTTTTCACCGTAGGCGGTCTAACTGGCATTGTACTAGCTAACTCAGCCCTAGACATTGTACTTCATGACACATATTATGTAGTAGCCCATTTTCATTACGTTTTTATCCATAGGAGCAGTATTTGCCATTATGGGTGGATTTATCTACTGGTTCCCCCTTTTCTCCGGCTATACCCTACACCCCGCCTGAACTAAAGCTCACTTTTTAGTAATATTTGTAGGTGTTAATATAACCTTCTTCCCCCAACACTTCTTGGGCCTGTCCAGAATGCCACGATGATATTCTGATTACCCTGATGCATATACTACCTGAAACACTGTATCATCTATAGGCTCCTTTATCTCACTAGCAGCTGTAATGCTAATGGTCTTCATTGTATGGGAAGCATTCACCTCCAAACGAGAAGTTTCACTAGTAGAACTAACAACCACAAACCTTGAGTGACTCCACGGCTGCCCTCCCCCTTATCACACATTCGAAGAGCCTAGTTATATTAATATTAAATAAATAAGAAAGGAAGGATTCAAACCCCCTTAAATTGGTTTCAAGCCAACACCATAACCACTATGTCTTTCTCCACGGTAGAGGTATTAGTAAAATTTACGTAACTTTGTCAGGGTTAAATTATATGTGAAACCCCTATATACCTCTATGGCTTACCCATTCCAAACAGGCTTCCAAGACGCAACTTCTCCTATTATAGAAGAGCTGCTACACTTTCACGACCACACTTTAATGATCGTATTCCTTATTAGCTCCCTAGTCCTCTATATCATCCAATTATGTTAACCACTAAATTAACCCACATGAGCACCATAGATGCCCAAGAAGTGGAAACCATTTGAATGATTCTACCAGCCATCATCCTTGTTATAATTGCACTCCCATCCCTCTGAATTCTTTACATAATAGATGAAATTAACAACCCCTCTATTACTGTTAAAGCTATGGGCCATCAATGATACTGAAGTTATGAATATACAGATTATGAAGATTTGAGTTTTGACTTCTATATAATCCCCACATCCGATCTTGCACCTGGCCAAATCCGCCTGCTGGAAGTAGTCAACCGAGTGGTTCTACCCATAGAACTTACCGTTCGTATATTAATTTCATCAGAAGATGTCCTACAATCCTGACCCATCCCATCTTTGGGCTTAAAAACAGACGCTACTCCAGGACGCCTAAATCGAACAACCCTACTATCCACACGACCTGGCTTATATTATGGACAGTGTTCCGAAACCTGCGGATCCAACCATAGCTTCATACCAATTGTACTTGAAATAGTCCCATTAAAACATTTTGAAAAATGATCATCATCCGTACTGTAACATCATCAAGAAGCTACTGCAGCATCAACCTTTTAAGTTGAAATTGAGAGCCTCATTTTCTCCTTGATGACATGCCCCAGCTGGAAACTTCCACATGATTTATCACAATTTTATCAATAATTATCACACTGTTTATTATTATACAATTAAAGGTCTCCAAACACTCATACTATTCAGCCCCTGAGCCTTCCTTAGCCAAATCACTAAAGCATACAACCCCTTGAGAAACAAAATGAACGAAAATCTATTCGCCTCTTTCATTACCCCCACAATAATAGAATTACCTGTTGTTGTTCTAATCATTATATTCCCCACCGTCCTATTTCCTTCCTCCAGTCAACTAATCGCAAATCGATTAATTGTAATACAGCGATGACTCCTTCACTTAACATCAAAACAAATGACGGTTGGCTCAGCGGTAGAGCGTCGGCCTAGCGTGCGGAGGACCCGGGTTCGATTCCCGGCCAGGGCACACAGGAGAAGCGCCCATTTGCTTCTCCACCCCTCCGCCGTGCCTTCCTCTCTGTCTCTCTCTTCCCCTCCCGCAGCCAAGGCTCCATTGGAGCAAAGATGGCCTGGGCGCTGAGGATGGCTCTGTGGCCTCTGCCTCAGGCGCTAGAGTGGCTCTGGTCGCAACATGGCGACGCCCAGGATGGGCAGAGCGTCGCCCCATGGTGGGCGTGCCGGGTGGATCCCGGTCGGGCACATGTGGGAGTCTGTCTGACTGTCTTTCCCTGTTTCCAGCCTCAGAAAAAAAAAGAAAAAAAAAAAGAAAAAAAAAATGATAATAATCCACAGTCAAAAAGGACAAACCTGAACCCTTATGCTAATATCACTAATTCTATTCATTGGGTCCACAAACCTCCTCGGCCTTCTACCCCATTCTTTCACACCCACTACCCAATTATCAATAAACCTCGGAATGGCTATCCCATTATGAGCAGGTACAGTGATTCTTGGTTTCCGGCACAAAACTAAAGCCTCCCTTGCACACTTCCTCCCACAAGGTACTCCCATCCCCCTTATCCCCATACTAGTTATCATCGAAACAATCAGCCTGTTTATTCAACCCATAGCCTTAGCCGTTCGGTTAACAGCAAATATTATGGCAGGACACCTTTTAATTCACCTCACTGGAGGTGCAACTCTAGCACTCATAAACATTAGCACTGCAACTGCATTAATCACATTCATCATTCTTATTCTATTAACTATCCTGGAGTTTGCTGTAGCCCTTATCCAGACCTACGTCTTCACACTCTTAGTTAGCCTGTACTTACATGATAATGCCTAATGACCCACCAAATTCATGCATACCACATAGTAAACCCCAGCCCCTGACCTCTTACAGGAGCCCTCTCTGCGTTACTACTAACCTCATTCACAGTGGTTGGAAGAGCTAAAATATGAAGAGCCCCAGATACTTGATTATTTTATCACTAAATCAAACTCAGAAGCACTCCAGATCTTCTTAAGAGTAAATAAATGACATCATTGTTTTATCCACCATTAATTTGCTTTGTGTTCCTTGTAGTAAAAATCATCTTGATATACCTAGGAAAAAATGTGTTTCAAGATATGAGTGTTCTGCCATATTAAATAATATAGTGAAGTATTTTAAGCAGCAAATCAAGAAATAAAAACTGTTTAGAAAATTGATCATACCAGGGAAGGGGTTAGAGCTCCTCCTACATGTGAATTTTTAGCTAGCAAGGTAGACTTGAAATCAAGATATGCTGTTTCCTATAACTATTAAGACTTGGTCACTGGTTATACTAGAGAAGGAGTCCATGCTTTCCAAATCCTGAGTTTATAAACCACGTATCCAATCGTTGTGATTCTTCTCCTAGAGTTGATGTCACCTTTGTCAGATTTCTTTTTATTGCCATAAAGGAAAGAATTGGTCAATATATACATAATACAGAGAAATAGATAACAGGACAGCAAATCCTAGAGGGAAGGAGGGAGGGAGTTAGGGAGAGGGGCAAAGAGAGTATAAAAAGGGACACAGGGGTGGGGGTGAGGGGGTTTTATTCAGTGGGACACTTGAATCCATGTAAACACAATAAATTAAAAATTTTTTAAAAGGAGGCTCACACACTGTCTGTTGTTGATCTTGTCTCAATAATTTAATGTTGTTTTTGATGGCATAGAATGTGTCTTTTCTGGCTGTTGCCAGTGATATTTCTGAACTACTGTTATATACTTTAATGTTTTTCATTACATATTTTTGTGCTGATTGGATAAACAACTACAAAAAAAGTTTTAAAGATTTTATTTTTTGATTATATATAGAGAAAAGACAGAGAGAAAGGATAGGGGGAAAATAGGAAGCATCAACTTGCTTCTTGTATGTGCCTTGAACTGGCAAGCTCAGGGTCTCGAACCAGTGACCTCAGCATTCCGGGTCAATGCTTTACCCACTCTGCCACCACAGGTCAGGCACAGCTATAAATTTTTAATCAGAAAAAATGTAAGTGAAATGCTCTCACAATAAAAAAGAATATTCACTAGGAAACTGAGCAACAAAGAAGAACAGAAAGTTAAAAAACAAAAGCTATACTTAGAGATTATATACCTTCAGGTAAAAAAAAAAGCCCATTTAAGTAACACAGAACTCAGAACACAGGCCGACTTATGACAGCTGCTCAATAATGAATTGTAAATGAATAATAAATGAAACAGAAACCAACATCTTAGTGCAATTTTGTCTATAAGTCTGTCAATAATTCTAATAGCATTATGTGTTCATTTTCATTTGGAAATTAAATTGCAATATTTATTATGATTTTTAATATAGTCATATACTTCTTCCAGTAATCCTATTTCTGCTATTTAGAAAATATATTATCTATTTGGAAAATTTCAATATAAAGGGAAATTGTACCATTTCACAAACTTTCATTTATTTTTATCATGATTTGTGCAATAAAAGGCAAATTAAAACTATTAAAAATAATTAAATAAGAATTTATAAAAGTTGCAATATGAACAAAAAGCTCTCAATAACATTCCAACTACATTTCTATTATTCAACTGCTTAACTGCAATAAGATGAATTTTAAAAAAGCAGCAGTTACATTGTTCATCAATTTTTCATGAGCATGGACATTACAGAAACAGACTGAAGATACTTCACACTGAAGAGCAGCTCTATCATTGGTTTTAGGTATAAGTAGACAAATATGCTTTGTGACATTGTTAGAGGATAGTGTATAGTCAAGTTGAGTCAAAGAATTGTTAAGCAAAGAAGAATATTTTGGTAAGTAAAGCATTCTATTTTAAGTATTTTTTAAAAATGAGAAAATTAAACATTAAACATTTTGTTGTTTCTTTGTTTAAAATAGTGTTGTTTTTTTTGTAAAACACTTCTTGGAGCATAAAAGAATATAAGATTCATAAAAGATGTTAGTTATTAAAAATGTGATTTTTCTGTAGCATAAAAATGGCAGTGCTGATTATATACCACAGAAAATATTTTTAAATCAACAGTAATGACAATACTGGTAGAATATTTGGCAAAACACATCTATTAAATTTGCATATAAAAGTATATGATTGAATGCAGTCCAGCTTATACATATATATCTAAATAAAGTTATATATATGTAAATATATAAAAAAGATGGTAATAATTAACTAATACATAAATATATAATAATTCTTGAGTAAATACTGCTAATAATTTCTTTCCTTTCTCTGAGTCTCTATGTTTTTGAGTTTACTATTTCATTATTTCAGTAATATGCAAGAAATACATCCACAACATTTTAAAAATCAAAAATCAGAAAAGTCAGTAATTTTTTAAAATGAGTTCTGAATGATTAATTACTATAAACTACTTTATTTTCTTTGAATAATTTTATTAATGAAACATTAATTTTTTAAAATATTTTTTATTTACTCACAAATCACCTGATGTTAATCGTCAGTAGGTTTATTAACTCTTTGTACCTTATTTCCCAAGTTTTTAACTTTAATGTTAAATACACATTGCATTTTGTTGTTGTTCACTAGAATAAGAAATTATTGTATGGTAATAGGAATATATAGGCATATGGTGCCTATCTCTTAGGGGCTTATCAGAAATAAATGCTATAAAGCTTGCCTTTTCTCAGATCCTCAAAAATTGCTAGCAAACACAGTGTGGTTTATAGGATTAAATGATATAACAGATGTAAAGCACTGTATAAAATCAATGGTACAAGATGGGTGAAATAGTATTTATATTTCTTTTTTTATATATAATTTTATCTTGTCGCACAATTATGTTGCATACCCATCACCCAAAGTCAGATTGTCCTCTGTCACTTTCCATCTTGTTTTCTTTGTGCCCCTCCCCCTCCCCCTTTCCCTCTCCCATTCCCCCCTCCCCCCTGTAACCACCACACTCTTATCAATGTCTCTTAGTTTCATTTTATGTCCCACCTACGTATGGAATAATGCAGTTCCTGGTTTTTTCTTATTTACTTATTTCGCTTCGTATCATGTTATCAAGATCCCACCATTTTGCTGTAAATGTTCCGATGTCATCATTTCTTATGGCTGAGTAGTATTTCATAGTGTATATGTGCCACATCTTCTTTATCCAGTCATCTATTGACGGGCTTTTTGGTTGTTTCCATGTCTTGACCACTGTGAACAATGCTGCAATGAACATGGGGCTGCATGTGTCTTTGCGTATCAATGTTTCTGAGTTTTTGGGTATATACCCAGTAGAGGGATTGCTGGGTCATAAGGTAATTCTATTTTCAGTCTTTTGAGGAACCACCATACTTTCTTCCATAATGGTTGTACTACTTTACTTTCCCACCAACAGTGTATGAGGGTTCCTTTTTCTCCACAGCCTCTCCAACATTTGCTATTACCTGTCTTGCTAATAATAGCTAATCGAACAGGTGTGAGGTGGTATCTCATTGCCGTTTTGATTTGCATTTCTCTAATAGCTAAAAAAGATGAGCATCTTTTCATATATCTGTTGGCCATTTGTATTTCTTCCTGGGAGAAGTGTCTGTTCATATCCTCTTCCCATTTTTTTATTGGATTGTTTGTTTGTTTGTTGTTGAGTTTTATGAGTTCTTTGTATATTTTAGATATTAGGCCCTTATCTGAGCTGTTGTTTGAAAATATCATTTCCCATTTAGTTGGCTTTCTGTTTATTTTGTTATCAGTTTCTCTTGCTGAGCAAAAACTTCTTAGTCTGATGTAGTCCCATTCATTAATTTTTGCCTTCACTTCTATTGCCTGTGGAGTCAAATTCATAAAATGCTCTTTAAAACCCAGGTCCATGAGTTTAGTACCTATGTCTTCTTCTATGTACTTAATTGTGTCAGGTCTTATGTTTAGATCTTTGATCCATTTTGAGTTAATTTTTGTACAGGGGGACAAACTGTAGTCCAGTTTCATTCTTTTGCATGTGGCTTTCCAGTTTTCCCAGCACCATTTATTGAAGAGGCTTTCTTTTCTCCATTGTGTGTTCTTGGCCCCTTTATCAAAAATTATTTGACTATATATATGTGGTTTTATTTCTGGACTTTCTATTCTATTCCATTGGTCTGAGTGTCTATTTTTCTGCCAATACCATGCTGTTTTGATTGTCGTGGCCCTATAATAGAGTTTGAAGTCAGGTATTGTAATGCCCCCAGCTTCATTCTTTTTCTTTAGGATTGCTTTGGCTATTCGGGGTTTTTTATACTTCCATATAAATCTGATGATTTTTTGCTCTATTTCTTTAAAAAATGTCATTGGAAATTTGATGGGAATTGCATTAAATTTGTATATTGCTTTGGGTAATATAGCCATCTTGATTATATTTATTCTTCCTAGCCAAGAACAAGGTATATTCTTCCATCTCATTATATCTTTTTCAATTTTCCATAACAATGGTTTATAGTTTTCATTATATAAGTCCTTTACATTCTTTGTTATATTTATTCCTAAGTATTTTATTTGTTTTGTTGCAATCGTGAAGGGGATTATTCTTTTGAGTTCGTTCTGAATTGTTTCATTGTTGGCATATAGAAAGGCTATTGACTTCTGTATGTTAATTTTGTATCCTGTGACCTTACTGTATTGGCTTATTGTTTCTAGTAGTCTCTTTGTGGACTCTTTGGGGTTTTCGATGTATAGGATCATATCATCTGCAAAAAGTGATACCTTTACTTCTTCTTTTCCGATATGGATGCCTTTTATTTCTTTGTCTTGTCTGATTGCTCTGGCAAGAACCTCTAGTACCACATTAAATAAGAGTGGAGAGAGTGGACAACCCTGTCTTGTTCCTGATTTAAGGGGGAAAGACTTCAGTTTAGTGCCATTTAATATGATGTTAGCTGATGGTTTATCATATATGGCCTTTATCATGTTGAGATATTTTCATTCTATACCCATTTTGTTGAGAGTCTTAAACATAAAATTGTGTTGTATTTTATCAAAAGCCTTTTCTGCGTCTATTGATAAGATCATGTGGTTTTTGTTCTTTGTTTTGTTGATATAGTGTATTACGTTAACCGTTTTACATATGTTGAACCATCCTTGAGATTCTGGGATGAATCCCACTTGATCATGATGTATTATTTTTTTAATATGTTGTTGTATTCGATTTGCTAGTATTTTGTTTAGTATTTTAGCATCTGTACTCATTAGAGATATTGGTCTGTAGTTTTCTTTTTTTGTGCCATCCTTGCCTGGTTTTGGTATGAGGCTTATGTTGGCCTCATAAAATGTGTTTGGAAGTATTGCTTCTTCTTCAATTTTTTGGAAGACTTTGAGTAGAATAGGAAACAAGTCTTCTTTGAATGTTTGATAAAATTCGCTGGTATAGCTGTCAGGGCCTGGACTTTTATTTTGGGGGAGGTTTTTAATGGTTCTTTCTATTTCTTCTCTACTGATAGGTCTGTTTAGGCTTTCTGCTTCTTCTTGACTCAGTCTAGGAAGGTTGTATTGTTCTAGGAATTTATCCATTTCTTCTAGGTTGTTGAATTTAGTGGCATAAAGTTTTTCAAAGTATTCTACAATAATTCTTTGTATATCTACAGTGTCCGTGGTGATTTCTCCTCTTTCATTTTGGACTTTGTTTATATGAGTTCTATCTCTTTTTTCCTTGGTAAGTCTTGCCAAGGGTTTGTCAATTTTGTTGATCTTTTCAAAGAACCAGCTCCTTGTTCTATTAATTTTTTCTATAGTTTTTCTGTTCTCTATTTCATTTATTTCTGCTCTGATTTTTATTATCTCCTTTCTTCGGCTGGTTTTGGGTTGTTTTTGTTCTTCTTTTTCTAGTTTTTTAAGGTGTGAAGTTAAGTGGTTCACTTGGGCTCTCTCTTGTTTGTTCATATATGCCTGAAGTGATATGAACTTCCCTCTTATAACTGCTTTTGCTGCATCCCATAGATTCTGATATGTCGTATTGTCATTTTCATTAGTCTGTATATATCTTTTGATCTCTGCACTTATTTCTTCTTTGACCCATTCATTTTTTAAAAGTATTTTGTTTAGTTTCCACATTTTTGTGGGATTTTTTTCCTCTTTTTTGCAGTTGAATTCTAGTTTTAAGGCTTTATGATCAGAAAATATGCTTGGTACAACTTTGATTTTTCTGAATTTGCTGATGTTGTTTTTGTGGCCCAACATATGGTCAATTCTTGAGAATGATCCATGTACACTGGAGAAAAATGTATACTCAGTCACTTTGGGATGAAATGTCCTGTAGATGTCTATCATATCCAGGTGCTCTAGTGTTTTGTTTAAGGCCACTATGTCTTTGTTGATTCTCTGTTTGGATGACCGATCTAGAGCCATCAGCGGTGTATTGAGGTCTCCAAGTATGATTGTATTTTTGTCAGTTTTTGTTTTAAAGTCAATAAGTAGCTGTCTTATATATTTTGGTGCTCCTTGGTTTGGTACATATATATTAAGAATTGTTATGTCTTCTTGATTCAGTGTCCCCTTAGCCATTATGAAATGGCCATTTTTGTCTCTGAGTACTTTTTCTGTCTTGTAGTCAGCATTATCCGATATGAGTATTGCTACACCTGCTTTTTTTTGGATGTTATTTGCTTGGAGTATTGTTATCCAGCCTTTTACTTTGAATTTCTTTTTATCCTTGTTACTTAGATGAGTTTCCTGTAGGCAGCATACAGTTGGATTTTCTTTTTTAATCCATTCTGCTACTCTGTGCCTTTTTATTGGTGAGTTTAATCCATTTACATTTAGTGTAATTATTGATACTTGTGAGTTCCCTATTGCCATTTTATATCTTGCTTTCTGTTAGTTTTGTGTCTTGTTTGATCCTTCTCTTTCGTTTTTCTATTTTTTGTTTTTATTTCCTTGTATTCCATACATCTTTCCTCTGTTGCTATCTTTTTTATTTTATGTGCTTCTGTGGTGTTTTTTTCAATGATGGTTATCTTTGAGTAATGAAAAGGGTCCCTACCCTGTTCATTGTAGCGAACTATTTTGTGAGTACTTTTGCACCCCATCGCCCTTTGTTACTGTTAATCTCCATCTTCTCCCCCTCTTTCTTTTTGTGTTGTCACAGTTTAAATTTGGTTTTATTGTGTTCTTCTTGGAGCTTTTACTTGTGGCTCTGTTTTTTTTTTGTTGTTGTTGTTCTTTGTATCTGATTGGAGAATCCCCTTTAGTAATTCCTGGAGTGGGGGTTTTCTGATGATAAATTCCCTCATCTTCTCTGTATCTGTGAATGTTTTTATTTCTCCTTCATATTTGAAGGATAGCTTTGATGGGTATAGTATTTGTGGCTGAAAGTTCCTCTCTTTCAGGACTTTAAATATTGGGGTCCACTCTCTTCTAGCTTGTAGAGTTTCTGCTGAGAAATCTGATGATAATCTAATGGGCCTTTTTTATATGTTGTATTCTTCTTTTCCCTGGCTGCCTTGAGAATTTTTTCTTTGCTGTTGGTTTGTGTCAATTTCATTATGATATGCCTTGGAGTAGGTTTGTTGGGGTTAAGAATATTTGGAGTTCTGTTTTCTTCTTGAACTTGAGGCTTTAGTTCTTTCCACAGGCTTGGGGAGTTCTCATCTATTATTTGTTTGAGTATGTTCTCCATTCCATTTTCTCTCTCTTCTCCCTCTGATATACCTAGTATTCTTATGTTATTCTTTTTGATGGAGTCAGATAATTCTTGTAAGGCTATCTCATTTTTTTAAATTTTTGAGTCTCTTTCTTCTGCTCTCTGTTGTGTCTCAAGTTGCTTGTCTTCTATTTCACTAATCCTCTCTTCTATCTGACCTGTTCTATTAGCTAAGCTTGTTACTTCGTTTTTCAGCTCGTGAATTGAGTTTTTCATCTCTGTTTGATTTGTTTTTATACTTTCAATTTCCTTGGACATATATTCTTTGTGTTCATTGAGTTGTTTTCTGAGCTCCCTAAATTGCCTTTCTGTGTTTTCTTGTATATCTCAGAGGATTTTTAGGATTTCTATCTTGAATTCTCTGTCATTTAGCTCCAAGGTTTCCAATATATTAAATTTTTTCTCCATAGATTTTTCCTCATCTAGCTGTGTTACTTCTCTTTCTTTTGTATCCATGATATTTGATTTTCTCTTCCTTAATGGCATCTGAGGGTTTTTGTGTTGATAGTATTAATGAGATTTAATAAAGAATAAAAAGTTAAAAAAATAAAAAGTTGAAAAAAGTTGTTTTTTTTAAAAAAATTAATAATGAAATAAAGAAAAATAAAATAAAATAAAAATTTTTAAAAAAGGAAATTATTCCCCCCCTCCTTTTTTCCTTTCCTCTCCTCTCCACTCTTTTTTGAGAAAATATTGTGGTGAATGTGAATTATAACAAACAATGCCTGTAATGGAGGGCCTGAATTGGGGAAAAGTAATAAAGGGCCAAAAAAAAAAAAAAAAAGAAAACAGAAGGGGGTATGGACCCACATAAAGCAAATAAGGAAAAAATTTGGGTCAAGAATAAAATGATTTGCTTTTAGGTGTTGGTTGTCTAAGAGTTATGATGAGAGGAATAAGAGGAAAACAGAAAAATGGGGGGACAAATTAAAAAATTACTATTGTATTTAGTGGAACAAGAACTAGATAAAATGGAGAGCCAGGGATGGGAGCACTGCTAGGGAGTTAAAAAGGTGAAGTAAAAACCCCCCAAAATGCCACAAACATAAGTTTGAGTCCCAGATAAGATAATTTGTTTGGTATTGAGGTTTGAATGAGAGGAGATGTAAAGGAGAAAGGAAGAAACTAATATAGAGGGAGAAAAGAAAGAGAGAGAGAGAAAAAAAGAGGGAACCACTAAAAGAAGAAAAAAGAAAAAAGAGGAGAGGTAGAGAGAGTTAAGGGTTTTGGAGTGCAACCCTCATAGAGAGAAAGGAAGAGGAGAGAAAAGATAATGGGAGATGTAACACTTATGGGTAGTGTAGTTCAAGAAGAGGAGAGAGTAAGACCGGCAGAGAGTTAATCGGCCAAATTGGAGGAGGAAAAAAATATCAAGAATGAAGATAAGAGAAACAAACGAACAAATATAATAAAATGGGATAGGTTATAAAGTCTGCAGATTATTCTTGATTTTGAGAGGTTATCTTCTTGCTTTTTCTTTTCTCTCCCTCTTCCTGGTAGGTGACTCTGTACCTTGGGTTCTGCCCCTGTGGCACGCTCAGGTAGAGGTTTGCAGTTGATAAGTCTCTATGGCGATGTCATGTATTGTGCTTTAGTCTCGTTGGCAGTCAAGGCTCATTAGCATTTATAGGCTCTGACAGTGAGAGAGTCCATGTTTCTGGAGCCTTTCTCCTAGTCTTTCCTTCTCAATTAGTAGCCTGATAACCCAGCTATGGGGTTGCTGCTGCCTCTGCCTGGATAGTAAGAGGCTCAAAGAGCTGGCAACTCCCCACTCTATTTCCACTCAGCACAGGGCTCTGGGTAAGGTTCAGTCAGTCAGAGCTGCTAGCATAATCAGGTGGGGTTTCCACCCACTCAAAGACCTCTGGCTCTGCCACTCTGTCCGGTAACACAGGTGGGCGCCCACTTCTGGGGCGCTTGGAGGAAACTCTCGCTCACTATCTGCGTGCGCAGACCAGGATATCCGGCCAGCAGTCTCACGCTCTGAGTGAAACCCCCAACCGCATGGAAAAGTTGCAGCATTGGAATTGGCTCTCACTCCGTCCCCGTGTGCGGCTTTTGCAAGGCGCTGGGGCGGCCTGAGATTCCGCTTTGGCCGACACAAAGGCCCCTGACTCTGCCCCTCTGTGCGATAACACGGGCGCACACTGCCGAGGCACTCGAAGGAATCTCTCGCTCACTATCTGTGCGTGCAGACCAGGATATGAGGCCGGCCGCGTTTCCCTCTGAGTGAAACCCCCACCAGCACGGAAAATTTCCACCGTTGGAATTAGTTCTCGCTCCCTCCCATACGCGGCTTTCCTAGGGCACTAGTGCTTCCCAGAGATTCTGCTTTCGGCCCACAGAAAGTCCTCTGACTCTGCCTCTCTGTGGGGTAACACGAGCACCCACTCCCAGGGCTTAGGAAGAAATTTCTTGCCCACTAACTGCGCATGCACCGACCAGGAGATCGGGTAAAATGGCTGCCCTGCTTGTCTTTCTTTGTTTGAGTTTGGCGTGAGTGTTAGCTTGTATTGCCTGGGTTGCCACAGGATCAGTTTTTCCTCGGCTTGGATCTCCGTGCCACAGCCTGGTTCAGCCGTTTGTGCTGCGGCCTGGATCTATTCACCCCCTTTGCCCGCCTCAGTTTCTATATTCACAGTTACCAGAGAGAGCCACCCTGTTTAGGTTAGTGAGGAAGGCGGAGCATTTCTTACTCCCTTTTTCCCTCGGGATTTGGTTATATATTTAGCCAATTTTTCACTCGACCATACCTTCGGGTGTATTGCGAAGCATGTGGAGGCTCCAAGGACAGGTTTTTCTGTTTCTGGTTGAAGATCTTGTTGAGTTTTGGGGGAGATTTATCGGTATCGCTTCCTACCCCGCCATTACTCTGACGCCATCCTATATTTCTTTTTATTAAGAAGGATTTAAAAATCAGAAATATAATATTGTGATACTAGGTTGTTTTTAAATCTCCATTTATTGAAAGTGCAAAAGTCATATAAATAACAGTTTTCATACCCATAAGGATATTTGGCATAATTTTTAATTTTTAGAGGGAAATGGTATAATTCTGACCTATTGATAGCTCATACACATGTTGGAAAAGAATTTAGGTTCTTCCAGCCAGTGTCCTTGGTGGCCAATATTAATCCTGGAATTATCACAGTCACACCTATGTAAACATATGAACATAGAAAGTCTTCATATTGAACCAAACATTTATATGTAGAACTGGAACATATAAAAGAGCTTCCTCTTCTACAGTCTGAGAGAATTTAAATGGCTTGCCAAAGTCAAACAGAACATTTGTGAGATAAAAGGGAATTCAATATTACAATCAATAATGAAAAAAAACTAGTAAATTTTAGTCTCAAACTTTTAGATATATGGTAAACCTTAGAAAAATTTGAGATCAGATAGAGCAACTGGCTTAAAATCTTTCTCAAAAATATCTTTCATAATTTTTTAATATATCCTAAGAATACCAAATCACTTATTCAAAAAAAGAAATGCACCCCCATGTTTATGGCAGCATTTTTTTTTACAATTTTATTTTTTTAAAGGGGTGACATCAATAAATCAGGATACATATATTCAAAGAAAACATGTCTATGTTATCTTGTCATTCAATTATGTTGCATACCCATCACCCAAAGTCAGATTGTCCTCTGTCACCTTCCATCTAGTTTTCTTTGTGCCCCTCCCCCTCCCCCTTTCCCTCCTTCTCTCCCCCCTCCCCCCATAACCACCACACTCTTATAAATGTCTCTTAGTCTCAATTTTATGTCCCACATACGTATGGAATAATGCAGTTCCTGTTTTTTTCTGATTTACTTATTTCACTTCATATACTGTTATCAAGATCCCAACATTTTGCTGTAAATGATCCAATACCATCATTTCTTATGGCTGAGTAGTATTCCATAGTGTATATGTGCCATAGCTTCTTTATCCAGTCATCTATTGATGGGCTTTTTGGTTGTTTCCATGTCTTGGCCACTGTGAACAATGCTGCAATGAACATGGGGCTGCATGTGTCTTTATGTATCAATGTTTCTGAGTTTTGGGGGTATATACCCAGTAGAGGAATTGCTGGGTCTTAAGGTAGTTCTATTTTCAGTTTTTTGAGGAACCACCATACTTTCTTCCATAATGGTTGTACTACTTTACATTCCCACCAACAGTGAATGAGGGTTCCTTTTTCTCCACAGCCTCTCCAACATTTGCTATTACCTGTCTTGTTAATAATAGCTAATCTAACAGGTGTGAGGTGGTATCTCATTGCCGTTTTGATTTGCATTTCTCTAATAACTAAAGAAGATGAGCATCTTTTCATATATCTGTTGGCCATTTGTGTTTCTTCCTGGGAGAAGTATCTGTTCATGTCCTCTTCCCATTTTTTTTATTGGATTGTTTGTTTGTTTGTTGTTGAGTTTTATGAGTTCTTTGTATATTTTGGATATTAGGCCCTTATCTGAGCAGTTGTTTGAAAATATCATTTCCCATTTAGTTGGCTTTCTGTTTATTTTGTTATCAGTTTCTCTTGCTGAGCAAAAACTTCTTAGTCTGATGTAGTCCCATTCATTAATTTTTGCCTTCACTTCTCTTGCCTTTGGAGTCAAATTCATAAAATATTCTTTAAAACTCAGGTCCATGAGTTTAGTACCTATGTTTTCTTCTATGTACTTTATTGTTTCAGGTCTTATGTTTAGTCTTTTGATCCATTTTGAGTTCATTTTAGTACAGTGGGACAAACTATAGTCCAGTTTCATTCTTTTGCATGTGGCTTTCCAATTTTCCCAGCACCATTTATTGAAGAGGCTTTCTTTTCTCCATTGTGTGTTGTTGGCCCCTTTATCAAAAATTATTTGACTATATATATGTGGTTTTATTTCTGGGTTTTGTATTCTGTTCCATTGGTCTGAGTGTCTATTTTTCTGCTAATACCATGCTGTTTTGATTGTCGTGGCTGTATAATATAGCTTGAAGTCAGGTATTGTAATGCCCCCAGCTTCATTCTTTTTCTTTAGGATTGCTTTGGCTATTCGGGGATTTTTATACTTCCATATAAATCTGATGATTTTTTGCTCTATTTCTTTAAAAAATGTCATTGGAATTTTGAAGGGATTTGCATTAAATTTGTATATTGCTTTGGGTAATATAGCCATCTTGATTATATTTATTCTTCCTAACCAAGAACAAAGAATATTCTTCCATCTCATTATATCTCTTTTGATTTCCCTTAACAATGGTTTATAGTTTTCATTATATAAGTCCTTTACATTCTTTGTTATATTTATTCCTAGGTATTTTATTTTTGTTGTTGCAACCATGAAGTGGATTATCCTTTTGAGTTCGTTCTCAAATATTTCATTGTTGGCATATAGAAAGGCTATTGACTTCTGTATGTTAATTTTGTATCCTGCGACCTTACTGAATTGGCTTATTGTTTCTAGTAGTCTCTTTGTGGATTCTTTGAGGGGGTTTTCGATGTATAGGATCATATCATCTGCAAAAAGTGATACCTTTACTTCTTCTTTTCCAATATGGATGCCTTTTATTTCTTTGTCTTGTCTGATTGCTCGGGCTAGAACCTCTAGTACCACATTAAATAAGAGTGGAGAGAGTGGACAACCCTGTCTTATTCCTGATTTAAGGAGGAAAGCCTTCAGTTTTGTGCCATTTAATATGGCAGCATTTTTTATAATAGCCAAGATCTGGAAACAGCCCAATTGTCCATCAGTGGACGAGTGGATTAAAAAGCTTTGGTACATATACAGAATGCAATACTTTGGGGCTATGAAAAAGAAGGAAATCTTACCTTTTGCAACAAAATGGATGGATCTGGAAACTATTATGTTAAGTGAAATAAGCCAGTCAGAGAAAGAAAAATACCATACAACCTCATTGTTCATTTGAGGAATCCAATGAACAATGTGAACTGAAGAACGGAACAGAGGCAGAGACGGGATCAATGGGTTCAGAGGGAAAGCAGACAGAGGGAAAGGGGATGAGAGGATGCGGTCAGACAAGGGAAAGAGATTGGTGAAATTATAACACGTAACACAGCATTATAGAAAACAGAAAAGCAAACCCTGGAGGGAAGGGAGGAGGTCTTTGGGGAAGGGGAATATAGGGGATGTTGAAGGGAACATGGGGGAGAGTGGATGTATTCAGTGGGACACTTGAATCTATGTAAACACAATAAATTAAAATCAATAAAATAAATATCTTTCTTGAGAGTTCAATGAGAGAATATAAAAAATAAAAGTGATGCAGTTATCAGATGAGAATTTTATGGTTTATTTAATTTAAATAGTAGAATTCAGTATTTGCATAATTGACTTTTATTAAATTATGCTATTTTTATTATCTCTATAGTATTTGTTAAACATATTTTTCATTCTTTAGAAGTCACTGAATTTACAATTCACCAAAATGTCTAAAAATTAATGAGCGATAATTTTTATGCTACTTACCGAGATGTTTAAAAAATAAAGTTAATCGTGTGTGGAGAACTCATTTTATTATTTCCTACTTTCAATCATATGAGAACATTAAAAAAGCTGACATATATTTAGTGTGAACTATGTGTCAGACTGTGGGTTAAATATCTTCAGGTCCTGTCTCATTTAGGCTTCTACAATGTTACAATTATAGTATTAGTGTGTTTGTTTACCTATAAACTTTAGCTTTAAAAAATAAAGTTATTTAACTCATTTTCAATCTTAAAGGTACAAAACATTTTCAATTATTACTGTCTAAGTTGGCTTCTTTCAATGCAAATTTATCCGAAAACAAGCAATGCTCAAAGATTACTAAATAGCTTTCAGTAATTTCAGCAACTGTTTGACATTATAAAAGATATGCTAAACTATCACCCAAATCATACAGCTACCATTGTAATGTAGAATTGAGTGGAAGTATTTTTCCAGCAGCACTTAACAACATCATTATACTGTCCTTCATTATGGTATTTATAAATGTATACAAAACACATAGGCATTTTCTCCAAGAATATTGAGTATAAATTCAGGACTTTAAATTACAGTGTACTCACAGAATCATATTTCCTTAATTGAGAATTAGGAGTTACACTAACTGATCATGGATGAAGATATTTGAGCTCAAGAGCAGCTAAATTTGTAAATGTCCAGATGCAGATCACAGCAGCCATTGGTCTCACTCCTCGAGGTGGGATAGAATTCTTTTGAGTGATGTGGTATTATCAGTTAGGCCATGCACCAAAATCACATAGTACAAAAATAATTTCTTGTTTCTTATATTACATGTTATAGAAGTGTAATACAAATAAGAGTGCAATCAAAGTAAAATAAAGTAAAAGTGGAAACATTTCTTTTCTACCTTCAATGAAGTGTACAATGGTATTAGAGCTGGCAGTCTAATTGTTACTTCTTTCCTTAAGGCATTTTCTTATTGCCTCTTTATAGATTTTCATACTTCAAAATTATGGAAATTCCATAAGGGAATTTAAGAAAAAAATCATGTTTCTACCATATATATTTACTTGTGTATTATAAATCCATATGACACATAAATTTAAGTATTCTATGCACTCCTCATCTCAAATACTTATATTTTTAACCTCACAGTAGCAATTAATATGAGAAAAAATATGTTCAAAAAACAAATGAATTATTGATTACACATTGGGTTCTTTTGATCTCTTAAATAGAAAAAATCCTTTCAAGATATTCATGGAATTGAATTGTGCCCTTCAACATTTAGAGAAACAATTCCAGGTGGATAAAATTTTCTCTGTATATTTGTGTTGCCCTTATTGGAAACTTGTCTGTAATGGTTATGCATTATGATGAGATAAGCTTACAATGTTTCTTTGTTGACATAGGTCAAAATTTATTAATGATTCTAGTAAGCAAGAGTGGAAAGAAGAGACACTCTGAGTAAGATTCATTTGCAGATTAGTGTGCCCACCTCTGTACCTTAGGAAAGTTGCCCATTTGCAGCTGTTCTTCTGAAGCATTAACCTGCCCCTCGTCTCCTTCTGTTCACAAGTGATGTCAATTGGCAGAACTCAACAAACATAACTTGCATTTCCCCTAAATTCGAGAGGTCATGGTAAGAAAAAATAAAGTTATTTAACTCATTTTCAATCTTAAAGGTACAAAACATTTTCTGTTATCACTGTCTACATTGGCTTCTTTCAATGCAAATTTATCTGAAAACAAGCAATGCTCAAAGGTTACTAAATAGCTTTCAGTAATTTCAGAAACTGTTTGACATTATAAAAGATATGCTAAACTATAAAGACATGTTTTAACAGCACATTCTAGAACTGCAAATTATAAGGTACGTGGGATTCTGATGTCAATCATGTTTAATTTTTAAAAAATGAAAATGGGTTTCTGGGAAAATATATACATGGAATAAAGCATATTTAAAATGCTCCCATGTAAACTAGATATTTGTTCAGTTGATGTTATGCTCAATGCTCTTTACTAGACAAAGTAGCAAAGCATAGCTTATTGATTTTTTGAAAACTCATCTTAAATAAGGTGGCCAGTTGTCAATTGTCTCAGAGTGGGTGTAACCATAAACTTCTGTCTACTGCTAGTCATTTAGGGAAGGAGTCTGGTAGATGGTTATAGAGATGATCCAATTAACATCAGATAACAAGTCTATTTAATATAAGGAACTATTTATTGTGCCATAGAATTTACACCCATTGATCTTGTTAGGAGTGGGAGGTGTTATGAATGACAAAACCAAGTCAGACAGCGGGGTGGAACAAGAGGACTCTGAGAACAAGAGGTCTAAAGGAAGTAGTATAAGAAACGTAAAATGGGTAATGCTTTTGGCCATGGCTCACTGTTCTGAAAACTTAGAATTGGTATTTTGTTTATTTAGTGTCTGTGTCTGATGCAAATAACTTCATGTCTTAAAAATATATTATTTTTTAATTATATAGATTAATTGTCTAACATAATACAGTCTTAGATTTGGTGTTTTTGAAAACCAAAACATTGCTTTTTCCACGTCCCCTAAATTGGTCAAATTGTGAAAATAATCAATACCAACATGCTCATGAGATATGATGGACATAAGGGAACAGTAATTTAATAATTTACATGAAGAGATGTAGTCCAGAATGCTCATTCAGTCCATGCCCTGATTTTGTGTTAAGTTATGATTAAGTTACAGGGAAGTGACAGAAGCTTGGCAGCTGTAGAGCACATCCTATGGCTCCAGGCAAGTAGCCAAGCGAGCAGCCCAGCCCAGCAATTGAACATAGGATGTGGTTCCTCATGGAGCCTGAACAATTATTCTGAGAAGCCACACAGCCCAGCCTATAAGCCTACTACTCAGCCACAAACCTCAGCCTATGGCCCTGCCTGATTGCCGAACACAGCCTGCCCCTACCTGATTAGGGAGCCCAGACAGCCACCCAGTCCCAACGTGGAGCACAATGTTTAGTCCAACACAACTGTGGGATAAATCCAGAGGCCATGCCTATCACAGAGCCTTACCAAAGACCATGCAGGGGACAACCAATGTCTGGACCAATCACAAAGACCAAACTACAGCCCCTCCTAATACCAGGACATAGCCTGAAATCTCTCTTGGTCTCATAGCAAGGCCTGGAACCTTGTCCCACTATAAAGTCTGACTTATGGCTCCACCTGCCTAGAGTCCAGCCAGTAGCACCATCCAGTTGTGGAGCATAACCTGAGACTGCACCCAACTGGAAGCAATTGCAGAGCACAGCCTATAGGCCTGCCCAGTGGCAGATTCCAACCAATGACACATCTGTGTCAGGAAACATACCCTGTGACTCTTCCTAACCAGAAGTGATTGCACAGCCCAGCTAATGTCTCCACTTGACCACAGAACAGAGCTAGCAGCCCCATCCAGCTGTGGAGCCCAGGCTGTGCTCCAATTTCAGAGCACAAGCAGTCTCCTCCAAATAGAGACACCAACAGCAAGCCCCACCTGCTCACAGACACAACCAGCTGACCTGTCCAGTACCCACAATAAGCTGATTGGTGAAGGTCTTTTCTGCTAAAGTGAACTATAATGAACTAACTTAATACATAGAAAACAACACAAGGAGACACGGATTGTGAAGAATCAGGTAAAAATGATATAATCAAAGGAAAATAATGAAACTCTAATTAGTGAGTCTAAAGATATGGAGATTTATGTATTGTCTGCCAAAGAATGCTGATATATTTTCTGAAAGAAGTTCAGCAAACTACAAAATCACACAAATGTGGTACATATATACAATGGAATACTACTCAGCCATAAGAAATGAAGACATAATGCCATTTACGATAACATGGATAGAACTTGAGAACATCATACTAAGGGAAATAAATAAATCAGAAAAAGCTAAGAACTGTATGATTGCACACATAGGTGCAAAATAGGTGGGATATAAAACTGAGACTCATGGACCTAGATAAAAGTGAAGTCATTACCAGAGGGAGAGGAATAAAGAGGGACAAATGTATGGTGATGAAAAATAATATGCCTTTGGACCCACAATGCAATCAACAGTTCAACTGGTATAGAGATGTTCACTCAAAATCTATGTACTCTTATTGATCAATGTCACCCCATTAAATTTAGCTTCTAAATTAAAAAAAAAGTAAAGAAATCAAATAGACATCTGGATGAAATTGGGAAAAAAGTATGAACAAAAAAGAAAGTTCAACAGAAAGAAAAAAGAACAAGGCTAGCAGTATAACACTTTCTGATTTCAAACTATACTACAAAGCTAGAGTAATCAAAACAGTTTAATACTGACATAAAAACTGACACCAAGACTAATGGAATAGAATCCAGGGCCCAGGAATAAATCCATACATATAACTCAACTAATGTTTGTCAACGGAGCCATGTTGTGAAAACTGCATATTCATATGCAAATAATTAAACTGGATACCTTTCTTATACAACTCACAAAAAATATATTGAAGTAAATTAAAGTTTAAAGGTAAGATAAAGAGTTGTAAAACTCCTAAACAAAACATAGGGTAAAAACTCCTTTTCATAAGTCTGGACAATGATTTTCTTTGGATATGACATATAAAACATAAGCAACGAAAGCAATATTAAATAAATACAGGTAGATCAAACTAACATGCTTCTGAACAGTAAAAGAAATAATCAAGAAAATAAAAAGAAACCTACATAATGAGAGAAAATATACTACTCACAAAACTTAGGGGATATTTCAAGAATGAATATGAAATGATAAAATATACCCTAGGCTCTGGTCAATTGGCTCAGCAGTAGAGTGTTAGCCTGGAGTGTGAAAGTCCCAGGTTTGATTCCTGGTCAGGGTACACAGGAGAAGTGCCCATCTGCTTCTCCAACCTTCCCCCTCTCCTTCCTCTCTATCTCTCTCTTCCCCTCTCACAGCCAGGGTTCCACTGGAGCAAAGCTGGCCCATGTGCTGAGGATACTCCATGGCCTCCACCTCAGGCGCTAGAATGACTTGTGCTCACAACAGAGCAATGTCCCAGATGGGCAAAGCATCGCCCCCTGGTGGGCATGCCAGGTGAATCCCAGTCAGGCATATGTGGGACTTTGCCTCCCCACTTCTAACTTCAAAAAAAAAATACAAAAAATAAATACAGAAATATATATATATATATATATATATATATATATATATATATATATCACCCTAATTTTTGTGAGCAGAATATTTGCAAATCATAACTCTGATAAGGGATTTTTATCCAAAGTATATAAGGAACTTATACAACTCAGTAGCAATAAACAAATAATCCAATTTAAAAAGTGGCAAAACAACTGAATAAATATTTTTCAAAGACCTATAAAAGTTGCCAACCAGTACATGAAAATGTGTTCAACATTTCTAATCAGCAGAGAAATGCAAATTAAAGGCACAAAGAGATTTCACCTCACCTCTGGTAGAATGACTATCATGAAAAAGCCATTAAAACAATAAATAACAAGTGCTGATAAGGATATGAGGAAGGGGTATGCCTGTGCACTGTTTGTGGGAATGTAAATTGATACAGCCACAAGGAAAACAGTATAAAGATTCCTCAAAAAATTAAAACTAGAACTCCGTATGTCTCAGCATTTCCACTTCTGGGTATATATACAAAGGAAAGAAATCACTCTCTCAAAAAGATATATTCACCCCCATTGTTACTGCAGCATTATGTATAATAGCTCAAATGTCAGAACAGTCTATGCACTTATCAATTGATTGGTGTATAAAGAAAATATAGCCCTGGCCGGTTGGCTCAGCGGTAGAGCGTCGGCCTAGCGTGCGGAGGACCCGGGTTCGATTCCCGGCCAGGGCACACAGGAGAAGCGCCCATTTGCTTCTCCACCCCTCCGCCGCGCTTTCCTCTCTGTCTCTCTCTTCCCCTCCCGCAGCCGAGGCTCCATTGGAGCAAAGATGGCCCGGGCGCTGGGGATGGCTCTGTGGCCTCTGCCTCAGGCGCTAGAGTGGCTCTGGTCGCAACATGGCGACGCCCAGGATGGGCAGAGCATCGCCCCCTGGTGGGCAGAGCACCGCCCCTGGTGGGCGTGCCGGGTGGATCCCGGTCGGGCGCATGCGGGAGTCTGTCTGACTGTCTCTCCCTGTTTCCAGCTTCAGAAAAATGAAAAAAAAAAAAAAAAAAAAAAAAAAGAAAATATAGTATATATATATTATATATATATTGCCATATGACAAAATATAACAATAAATATTATTCATCCATAAAAGAAAAGAAAATCTGTCATTTGCAACAACATGGTGAACTTTGAGGACATTAAACTAAGTGAAGATAGTCAGATAGAGAAAGATAAATACTATACAATGTTATTTACATGCAAAATCTAAAAAAACAAACAAACAAAAAAAACACAAACCTCAACTTTGATTGATTGCTGGTTGCCAGGGTTAAGGGTGTAAAGGAAATGGGTGAAGGTGGTTAAAGGGTACAAACTTCCATTTTTAAGGTATATACATTCTGAAGATCTACTGTACAGCATAATGATTATAGTTAAAACTACTGTATTGTATACATAAAAGTTGCTAAGAAAGTAAATCTTAAAAAGTTCTCACCTCAAAAAATGTTAACTATGCGAGGTAATAAGTTAACCTTTTTGTTGTAATCATGTTGCAGTATATGCATACGTGAAATAAATACATTGTACATCTTATAGAATGTTATATGTCAATTTTATCTCCATAATCTTGGAAAATTATTTTACTTTTTAATTATTATTTTTATTTTTAGTTACAGTTGACATACAATATTATATTAGTTTCAGGTATGCAACCCAGTGGTTAGATATTATATAACTTACCAAGTAATCATCCCAATAAGTCTTATACCCATCTGACACCATACATAGATATGACTATATTATTGACTATTTCTTCTATGCTGTACTTTACATTCCCATAACTATTCTGTAACAACCATTTTGTACTACTTAATCATTGCACCTTTTTTTAACTCATTCCCCCCAACTTCCCTCCCATCTGGCTCCTGTCAACATGTTCTCTGTTTCTATGAGTCTGCTTCGGTTCTGCTTATTTGTTTATTTTGGGTGGGGTTTTTTTTTAGATTTAATTGTTGAGAAATACATATTTATTATCATTTTCCTGTTCATATTTTTTATCTCTTTTTTTCTTCTGAAAGAAGACCCTTTACTCTTTCATGTAATGGTGGGATAGTGATAAACTCTTTTAGTTTTTTGTCTGGAAAGCTTTTTATCTGTCCTTTGATTCTAAATGATAGCTTTGCTGGGTAGAGTAATCTTGGTTACAGGTACTAGCTTTTCATCATTTTGAATATTTCTTGCCACTTCCTTTTGGCCCACAAAGTTTCTGTTGAGAAATCAGCTGACAGTCTTATGGAAGCTTCCTTGTAGGTTAATAAACTGCTTTTCTTTGTCTACTTTTTAAATTCTCTCTTTGTCATTAACCTTTAACATTTTAATTATGATGTGTCTTAGTGTGGGCCTCTTTGGGTTCATCTTGTTTGAGACTTTCTGTGCATTCTGGGCTTGGATGTTGAATTCCTCCACCAAGTTAGGGAAGTTTTCTGTCATTAGTTTTCAAAATAAGTTTTCAATTTTTTGCTCTCCCTCTTCTCCTTCTGACACCCCATGATGCAAGTGTTGGTATGCCTGAAGTTGTCCCAGAGGCTCCTTACACTCTGTTCACTTTTTTGAATTCTTTTTAGTTTTTGTTGTTCTAATTGGGTGTTTTTTGCTTCCTTTTATTCCAAATCACTGATCTGATTCTTGGCTTCATCACTTTTCTATTGATTCTCTATAAATTATTCTTCATTTTAGTTAGTGTATCCTTTATTTCTGACTAATTCTTTTTTAGGACTTTTATGTCCTTTTTTATACTTATTATTCCTTTGTTGAATTTTTCACTAAGTTTCCTGATCATCCATATAATCAGAGTTTTGAATTCCGTATCTGGTAGACTGTTTGCCTCCATTTTATTTATTTATTTTTCTGGAGATTTCTCCTGTTCTTTCATTTGGCACATTTATCTTTTCTCTGCATTTTGACTATTTCTCAACGTTTGTTTCTATGTATTAGGTAAAGCTGCTATGTCTTCAATACTTCGTGGAGTGGCCTTGCATAATAGGTGTCTTGCAGGGTCAAGTGGTAAAGCCTTATAAGCCACCCACGCAGGGCACCCAAGCTGGTGCACCCCTATGTGGACTATGAGCACTGTCTTGCTGCTGGAATCACCAGGAGGGATTAGCTACTAGGCCGATCAGCTTTGAGGACTCTGCAACTGCAGCAGATAAGCTGCTATACAAGAGTTGACAGTACAGAGCAGGACTTTCTTCAGTGGGGCTTTAATGCTCACTGAGTCCACCCATTGAGTGTGTTACTCGTGCAGGTGTTTTGGTTACTATCTATTGTGGTCTGAAACTATCCACCAAGTGCACTGGCCCTGGGACCTCCCGGGAGATGCAAGGTCAGTCACTGCCTGTGCCCTGCTGGGGCTACCTGGCACAAGCCTCAGAGTGATCTGCAGATGGCTGCTACTTGTGCTGTGCTTGGAGGTGCCCAGGAGAGCCCAAGCTGTGAACCAAGGCCAGCTACCACGAATGCCAGGCCTGACATTACCTAACAAGAGGTATGGGGTACACAGAGGTCAGATTCTGCTTTCTTGAGAGACATTGGGAAAGTCCAAAGTGTGAGCCATGACATAAAATTTGTATATGGAAAAGCCACTGGAAACAGCTAGGTGAACCTGCAAGTTGGGTGGGGCGAGGTCTCCGGGAATCACCAAGGCAAGGTAAGCCAGGTTGATGGAAACTCAGATATGGTGCTCACCTGCTAGCTTGTGAGGAGGGGGCTCAGAAAAGGATGAATGGCCTCTGCCAGCATTTTGGTCTGGCAGAAAGTTGTCTCCCCTCCCCCCAGTTTTTTCCCTGATGCCCAACACTTCTGTTCCTCCCCATATATTCCTGGTTCCTTTCAAGCTTCTGCCCCAGCAATGGAGCTCAGAGGGAGCGATTCTGAAAAATTCATTTGCAATTGCTTTATGAGTAGCACCTGCTACACCAGCAGCCCTCCATCTCCCTCAGCCTCAATCCTGCTGGTTTTTACAACCAGAAGTTATGTAGACTTCTCTTCCCGGCTCTGGAGCCTTGGGCTGGGGAACCTAATATGAGGCTGGGACCCCTCGTGCCTCAGGTTACGTCTCTGCAGCCAAGATATTCCTCTCGACTTTTATTTATTACACATGGATGTGGGACCATGCAATTCCGTGTCTCCACTCCTCCCACCAGATTCCATGTGGCTTCTTCTTTAAATTCCTATTTGTAGGACTTCCTTTCAGCTATATTTCAGGAGGCTCTGAATGATGGTTATTCCATAGTTTAGTTGTAATTTTGATGTGGTTATGAGAGGATTCAAGTACTGCATTTACCTATCCTGCCATGTGGACTGGAAGTTTCAAATAAAGTATTCAAACATTTACTTTTTGGTAGGATTTGATAGAATAGGGAGCTGGCATTCAGATTTCATTTTTATTATTTGTATTACAAATGTACTTAAAAAAAGAATAATGGTATGACCTAGAACTACTACACTTTTCTGTAGGTGAGCACAAAAGGGTGACTAATAATACAATTTCTTTCTTTCTTTTCTTTCTTTTTTTATTTTTTTATTAAGTGAAAAGCTGGAAGGCAGGAGACAGAGTGAGAGACTCGTGCATGTGCCCTGACTGGGATGCTCTACCCATCTGGAGTCACTGCTCCATTGCTCAGCAACTGAGCTATTGCAGTGCCTGTGGGGGGGCCATGGAGCCTTCCTTAGCACCTGAGGCTAACTTGCTTGAACCATTCACGAGCCATGTCTGAGGGAGGAGAAAGAGAGAGAAAAAGAGGAGGGGGTGGGGAGGAAATGCAGATGGTCCCTTTTCCTGTGTACTCTGACCAGGAATTGAACCCAGGACTTCCACGTGCTGGACTGATGCTCTACCTCTAAGCCAACTGGCCAGGGTTAGTAATACAATTTCAACATTTAATTTCTGAAAATTTTATTCATACCCCTGTTGGCATCAACACAGCATCGTGTATGTGCTGATATTTATGAATATTTTCTGTGTCCATATGGCTGGCATTTTTGTAAGATGGAGTTGTTTGAAAAATTATCTTGAGTATAAAATGTCATAGTAGTAACTTTATGCTGTCAATAGAACTTCAAAAAGTTCATATATAATTAGTTATTGCATTCAATTACTTTAGTCCATTATCTATGAAAGCACCTAATATGCATGCATGAGTGCACACACATGTTATAATTTCATAGATTTTTAATGATTATAACTAAACCAAACAAAGAAATAATACTGCAGTTACACAACAAGGTGATTTGCTAACATGTAGAAGTGAAGGGTAAAGATTGGAAAGCAGTGATGAGATTGTTTTTCAAAACAATGGTGTAAGCAAAGTTTTGACAGAAAAGCATGATCACTTGCAAATGTGGTTTTCAACATTTTAAGATTCTATTAGACTTTTTTAATGTACACTAAATCTATTAATAATCAATTCTATACATTATTAGATAAAATTTATAAAACATTCAGAATATGAGAATGTATCTTTTCCATTAATATATATATATATATTACTAAAATTGCCATTAAAGCTAGCTCTCAAGTCAAGAAAATTAAAAAAAAAACCACCAGGAAAAAAACAAAATTAGAATTAGAGTGAAGAGTGATACTGATAATTAACAGAGAAAATATATGTAATACATATATTTAAAGTTAAGAAAGAAACAATGATAGCTGCTACTAAAAGTAGCCAAAACAAGAGAAGAAAGTATGCTTCAATTTAGATTTTCAATTGTCAAAAACCGCGCGTCTTCACTCATCAAGATGTAGTCAATTTATTCAATCCTCAAATTAGGTCTAGACTTTTATTGATGGTATGGAGTAGAAGTGACAGTGCTGGAAGGACCAGCCAAAAATAAAAGGGGTTTTTCAGCTTCTACGCTTGTGCTCTTGGAATATGGCAGCTGTGTGGTCAAGCCCAGGCAATCCTGTGATGTAAAACATGGTGAAGTCCTGATGTAGGTCTTTCCTGTTGTGGGCATCACCAACCTACCAGGTAGCCCACTGAGAAAACATGAGGATGCCCAGCTGAAACTGAAAAACTGCTCACCTCTGACCAACCTCAACTGCCACACTACAACATTGTGAATATGTTAATGCTTGTTCTTCTAAGCCACTAAATTTTAAATTTTTTTATGCAGCAATTCCTAACTGATTTAAAAGAAATAGAATCATGGTTAGGGTGCTACCATAAGAAAAATATGAAATATTTGAAGTTGGTTTTTGGGGCTGACTACAGGCAGATGCTAGAAAAGCAGCAGAAAAACTGTTAGAAAAACAATACCAGTTAGTGGAGCCTGAGAAAGTAGTGAGACAATTGCTAGAGCATGTGGAAAAATGATTTATCCTGATATTTTAATTGATGTTGGCAAATAACAAACAATGTATGTTCACTGCATTTGGACATGAACTGTTTAGGTTTACAAAATGGTGAAGTAGGAAACTCCAAACTCTTGTTTCTCCACAGAAGCGTTGTAAAACAAGCAGAAACTGTCAGGAATAATTATGTTGGAATTATAGAAAACAGTCAAAGGTTTAGAGAAACAAAGTGAATATGGAATCAATGAAAAGCAACTTGATAATGGCAGGGAAGCTTTGTGGTGTTTCTATTTATCCTTGCTCCATGGTCTTAAAGACAGCAGCCCACATTCCCAGGGTGGAACCCGTGGAACCTGGTTTCAGAGTGAAAAGCAGATGTTATTCCCCAATTTTTGTGTTAATCTATTCTAACCTAACTGGGGCTAGTTAAAGGACTCTTGGAAGACAGTCATCTTTGTTATGCTTAACTCAGAACTCACTCCACATGGGATGAAGATCGGCACTGCATTAAATAATATAACGTGAACAAAAACCTAGAGATGCCTGAGGAAAAGAAGACAGTTGAGATGTACAGCAGACTGTCTAAAGTCATGAGGAAAACTTGGGGAGATAGTTTCTTCGGGGAGTTAGAACAGTCAAAACTGCTTCTATATACTGTGGAATGCCAGGCACATGCCCAGGAAAGGGCATGAACTCAGAAAAGACATGACAAAGTCTTTGTGATCATCTGAGAAGACCCTACGAGAAATGGTCTATGTAGAGCAGCTGAGAAATAACAGCCATGGGGTGAGGAATTCAGTTTTTATCAGTATGCAAAACTAATTTTATAGTAAATTTTCAGAATTACAAACTTGTAAATAGGTATCTTGCATCTATAGTAGATATCTTTTATATGAGAAGTTTGGACTATCTCTAGGGCTCAGAAACAATGAGACAGAAAATCTGAAAATGTATAAGTGACTTAAGGATTCATATTTCTCAGGATGGATCTTGCTAGATCTTTGTAGCTTAAAGTTTGGCTATAATTAGCTCATACAGAAGGCGACAGTAAAAATTCTAATTAAAATAAATGATGGTACCTGACCAAGCATTGGCACAATGGATAGAGTGTTGGACTGAAATGCAGAAGACCCAGGTTCAAAACCCTGAGGTTGCTGGCTTGAGCACGGGCTCACCAGCTTGAGCGCAGGGTCACTGCCTTGAGCATGGGATCATAGGCACAACCCCATGGTCTCTGGCTTGAGCCCAAAGGTTGCTGGCCTAAAGACCAAGATCACTGGCTTAATCCCAAGGTTGCTGGCTTCAGCAAGGGGTCACTCATTCTGCTATAGCCCTCAGGTCATATATAAGAAAGCAATTAATGAACAACTAAGGTACTGCAATGAAGAACTGATGCCTCTTATCTCTCTGCCTTCCTGTCTGGCTGTCACTATTTGTCCCTCTCTTTGACTCTCTCTCTGTCTCTGTAAAAAAAGCAAACTCCAAATGATGGCAGATTAAAGGAAAGACACCTCCTAATGAGGAACCCTTGAAATGTAAAGAGACTCTAAGACTAGTCTCAAATGATAACTGGGGTCCTAGGAACCTCATGGTATCTGGACTGATTGGGGTCTTCTGGATGGACAAATTTACTAGCTTGAGCTATGGAAAATCAGGTAGTGAACAATAAATTAAAACTGGACCTGTGGAAGACAGTGGTGATGCTTGCATTCTGAACCTTGTATCCTATAGAAGTAAATAAAGAATAATTAGCATCGCATGGATATCCATACACAAAGTTCTGAGGGACATGATTTCACAATCAAAATTCATAAAATATAAAAGAAAATCCTCTTCCGTGATGTAAGCAAAAAGCAGAAAAAATAGCTTCACAAAGACTGCATATATTGGAAACATTGATATAAAAGTAAAGGTATAAAAGAAATTATGCATTAAAAACTAGTAAGTATAGTTTTTAAAGCAATATAATTCCTCAAAATTAAAACCTAAAATTTAAAGTTAAAAGCTACATAATGAAGCTACATAATGTCTAAAGTTAGTAAAAAATAAATACTAAAAACTATACTCATCAATATTAAGCACAGCTAAAAAGATTAGCTGAACTTGGAATAGAGAGTTAAATAACAATAAGCAGATTGATGTACAGAGGGAAAAAGAGATGAAAAAAATGAGAAATGTTAAGAGACATCAAAAATAGAGTAAATTCTAATTGTAGAATCAGAAGGAGAAAATGATGAAGAGGGCAATGGATAGGCAGGGGGAAATTTAGACATGTAAGAACTAAAAGTATTACATGATTAATATGTAAATGGTACAAATTATCTAAATTAGAAAAGACAATATAGAGGAGAGAGAGAAAGACAGAGAAATGATAATCAAGGAGAGGTACACATCTAAATACCTTGAGTAAAACTAGGAAAAAAAAGACAAAGAGAACACTAGAGTATCAAAGAAAAAAATATACATAACTTGACATGAAGTAATAATTAAACTGACAAAGGATTTCTTAAAAGAAAATAGAACACAAAAGTTTGAAATAATATGTTCAAATGGTGAAAAAAAATATAAAGTGCTATGTCCAGTGAAACTAATTTTTTTAAAGAATAACACTTAATATTGATGTTTCAAACAAGCACCCATTGAGAGTAAACTAGCAATTACAGAAAAGTATGCACTTCAATAAGAAAGGAGATAATACAAGAGGGTCAGAGAGGCAGAACAAATACTAACCATTTAAAACAAAAAAGAATCATTTATAATTTATGACATAAAATAAAAATAGAAAATAATAACATATAAGATTGTAGAGAGTGGCTGGAGTTAAGAGTTTTAGAGTTAATCTTGCACTTTGTTAAATTAAATATGTACATTTTTATTTCCTCTGTAAAATGAAAATATAAAAATGAGATTTTATCTTAATTTAAAGAAAAAGGCAAGAAAGTAGAACAAAAACAAAATTTGAGACACAGAACGCAGAGAAGCAGTGATAGATATGATCTAGATGAAATGTTAATTATGAATTAGGTAGATTCATAAAAACCTTACAACATAAGTGCTCTATTAAATAATTAAGAGCTCCTTCTTTTATTGACTATTTAGTAGCTTTGTTTCAGACTAACCTTCCCACTGAGAAACATAAAAGTGCTGGATAAAATCAAGCAAGAACAAATAGTACATTAAGATCACTGAAGTTTAATAAAATATTACATGGGGTTTGAGTGATTAAATTCAAGAGAAAAATCAGTACAATGGGGTGGTGCTGACATTCACTTTGATTTTTTCACTTGGTGATTGTACCAAATTTTGATAACAACAGAACCATCACCAAACTTAGCCTGGTGCTTCTCTTGCCAGATATCCTTTATAGCTTCTAAGCATGATGTATCTTCCGGATCTTTCTTGGAACTTAATCATCTGTGGGGGTTTGGTGTCTTAATCATTATAATCTTCCAGTATGTCCACTTTCTTGTGTCCTTTAATCCCATCACTATCTGCTAGCAGAGAGTTACTGGCAGTTTGGTCTTCCTTATTGTGGGGCCAGAATGATAAATTTAGATTATTTCCTGGATTTATTGCCAGGTGCTTGTGAGGTGCTCCTAATCACTTCCTCTTATATTCAAATAAAGAGGAAATGTTTTTCTTAACAGGGAGTGATAGCTTTCTTTGGAAGATTTGGAATTCAAGAATTTAAGGTCCACAGATATCTCCATTCATATTTTTTCCAATCCAAAGTTCAGGTATAACATACCTGCTTTGGTTAGAATTTAAACCTTCCTTGGAACTTAGCTTTTCTGATGATTTATTATTTGCTCTGACGCTCTATTTTCTCTACCTTCCTTTTGCAAGCTATTGTACACTCTTTAGATGCTGTCAATGAGATATTCTAGCTGTCCCTATTAGGCCGTCAATTGCCAGTTAATCTCTCTCAGATGTGCCTTATCTTTTCCTGGTGGGTAAATCTAGTTTAGCAATAGCATGTGGAATCCATTGTCTGAGTTTTTAATTTTCTATTACTATATGGTGATATCACCACAAACTTGGAATGTTGTTTAAAATGGCAAATATTCATTATCTTACAGTTTGTGTGAGTCAGGAATCAAGACATGGCTTAGTTGGGCCCTCTACTTAGGGTGTTCTAGGGTTGAAATCAAGATATAGGTTAGGCCCTGGTCGGTTGGCTCAGTGGTAGACCATCAGCCCAGTGTGTGGAAGTCTCAGGTTTGATTCCTGTTTAGGGAAAACAGGATGGGCAACCATCTGCTTCTTCTCCCTCCCCCACTTTTTCCCTCTCTTTCCACAGCCATGGCTCAGATGGTTTGAGCAAGTTGGCCCCAGATGCTGAGGAAGGCTCCATGGCCTCACCTCAGGCAACTAAAATAGCTCAGTTGCCAAGCATCAGAACAGTGGCCCAGATGCTGAGAGCATCACCTGGTAGGGGGCATGCCAGGTAGATCCTGATTGGGACACATGTGGGAGTCTGTCTCTGCCTCTCTGACTCTCACTTAAAAAAAAAAGATATTGATTGATCGGCTGCAGTTTTATTTGGAAGCATGGCTGGAGCAGGATCTGGTTTCTGTTTGGTAACATCATTCAGTTCCCTGTAAATGTAGGGCTGAGAACGTTGCTGCAGAGGTGTTTACCGTCTCTTGGCTGGAGATTGCCCTTAGCCCATGGAGGTCATCTGCAGGTCTTGCCTTATGAGTTTCTCTAACATACTACCTGTAGTTCCTCACAGAAACAGAAAAAGAGAAATACTGTCAGACTGGGTGTTATAACTTTGTAAAATTATCACATTATTAAATATATGATAATGTATATATTATCATCTTGGTTATATACTATTGATTATAAACAAGTGGCAGTTCCTACTTACAATCAAGGGGAGGAGATAACATAAGAGTGTAAACAGTAGAACGTAGAGATGCCAGAGGCCACTCCAAAACTGTGTCACTGTGGTCTGCATGCTTCTTCGTTTATAGTGTTGAAATAGTTTAATAAAATAAAATAATATAAATGTGGTCAGTACATAAGAGCAATAATTCCAGTAGAAGATGGGAATTTTTAGAATGGCTATTTCAGTTTCAGATCTCCCTGTGTAATGATCAGAGGCTGCCCAGACCACATTTCAACTTCATGTCTTCTTCTGCCCAGACTGGCTTCTTTTTAATTTCTTCCATATGGGTTGGTCCCAAGGTTTCATATTTAAAAACAGTGCATTCTCTGATATCCATTTCACAAACTGTTTTCTGGGAAAACCAAAACTTGGTGCCAGGAGTTATTGAAGAGCACAGGCAGGAGGATGCTGTTTTGGACTTCAATCACTGAGCTCTGCCTGGCAACAAAGACCCCATTGCCAGGGTTAATGAAGCATATAGATCTATTGAGACAAGGCAGCAGTACAACTGTTAAAACTTTAAAAGGTGATACAGTGGAATATTGTACTGTAGCAGTGAAAGGAAATGCATAAGCTAGTGCAATGCATAAACTATTTCAAAACTATAAACAAAGAAGCATGCAGACCACAGTCACACAGTTTTGGAGTGGCCTTTGGTATCTCCATGTTCTACTGTTCACTCTTATGTTATCTCCTCCTCTTGATTGTAAGTAGGAACTGCCACTTGTTTATAATCAATGTGTCCCTGGGATAGAATGAGTTAAGGGGATGCAACTTCCTTAAACTGAGTTAATCCTTGCAGTTCTAGCCACTGAGGCTGTCTTTTGAAAGCACTCCTAGCAACAGTTGCTTCTAGGAAGGGAGATATGTGTGGGCCATCTCTAGTCTAAAACCACTGCCTACCTCCCCCTCATTCCACCATCTAATGCAGGGGTATTCAACCTTTTTACACCTAATGCCCACTTTTGTATCTCTGTTAGTAGTAAAATTTTCTAACCGCCTACCAGTTCTACAGTAATGGTGATTTATAAAGTAGGGAAGTAACTTTACTTTTATAAAATTTATAAAGCAGAGTTACAGCAAGTTAAAGCATATAATTATAATTACTTACCAAGTACTTTATGTTGGATTTTCGCTAAGTTTTGCAGAATAAATCTTTATAAAACAACTTACTATAGTTAATCTATCTTTTTATTTATACTTTGGTTGCTCCGTTACCGCCCACCATGAAATCTGGAACACCCACTAGTGGGCGGTAGGAACCAGGTTGACTACCACTGATCTAATGGGTCTATTGGCCTCTGACAGCTCCATACCTGAGTCACTTCCTGAGAATCTTTCTGGTGTAAAGGAGTATGCATTGCCCAAGTTTATGCATGGGGGCAGCCTGTGGCAAAAATCTGATTCATGTTGGTTGAGGGAAGGGAAAGGATGGCCCCAAAGCCTCTATCTACTGTGACAATTCTGAAGATCCATCTTAGTTTCAAATTTCTCTGTGAGATTGTCTGAAGCCTCTGTTGCCGCAAAGAGTCAAACAAACTGTTCCCTCAGTCTATTTTTTCATAGATATTCCCAAGAGAACACTACCAAAAAACAAACAATAATAAGAATCCCCGCAAGAGATAATGCATACGTATCTGAGTCTGTGTCTGATTCCAAGAAACTTGAAATAAAACACTTGTCTTCTGAGAACTTGTGAATTTTCTGTGATTTCTTAGAGATTATAAGCAGTAGTTTTGACGCCATGATTTTAATACTATCTTAACATTTCCATTCTTCCAGGCACCAACATTATTTTGGCATTCTTTCCTCCTGTCTGGTACCCCTCTTTGTCTATATTAACAATTACTTTTTATTTGACCAATTGCTAATTTTGATATACCCCTGGGTTTTGTCCTCAGGCCTCTTCTCTCTTCCATGTTACCTTTGTTTATGTATAATCTATATATTGAGGACTTCTAATTACTATATTTACTAAAATTCTCCCTGAGTTCCAGACCCTTATATTCAAATGCTATTGATACAGGTCTACTTGAATGTCTAATAGATATTTTAAACAGAACATGCTCAAAATATTACATATGGCTTCTTTGCCCTGTTGTGCTTCAATAAAACTACTTCATTGACAGTATTATCCATCTCAGTTAATGTCATCAGTATGATTCATTTCTCACACCTAAATTAAATAGGTAGTCTTTGATTTCTCCTCTTTTCTTCACTCTCTACATACCATTCATTTGCCAGTATTGTCAGCTTAATCTCTAAAATGTAAACATCAATTCTTACAGCTACTATCATCACCTTTAGTTTAGAAGTCTGGCTAAAAAATTTAACTGCTCTTTATCCATCCACTCATTTCCACCAAGATTTTACTTTTTTGCAATAGAGTCAATTTAATATTCTTTTAAATGATAAATGGTATTTCTCACTCTCAGGCTTAACATTTCTATTGCTTCTTCACTACTGAGTAAAAATCATGTATTATCCCAGCTAACACAGCCCTCAATTATCTATACAACTGTCTGATTCACAGACTTCGTCTCTTTCTTTCAAGGCTAGCTATCTATTCAACTTGGAGCCTGTGCAGAGACTGATAACAGGATCTCAGCAGCATCCTCCCTTCCCCTTCTCTGTAATGTCACCACCTGAGCTGTAGCTGTAACAGGTTGGCAGCTGCAAACCGTACTTCCAATATCTTCATTGAGTTGTGACCAACACAGGCCAATGTAATGTGAAAAACGGTAGTATTTTTTACTTTCATGTCGTTTGCATGAATATTGCTGCCCTGCGCTTTTACCCATTATACTGGCCATGAAATGGTGAGAACTGCCACAACCTAGGGAGCCTGGCGATGACAGAGCCACACAGGAAGGCCTGAGATGCAAGTCTTGGACTCAGGAGGAAAACAGATTTCTATCTTACTTAAGCCACTGTGCTAGTGTTGTTGTTGTTGTTTTTTCCTAGAATACTATTTTCCAAAAACTTTGTATGACTCTGTCCTTTTTATTACTTGTACCTATGATGAGATGGCCGATGATCTGGTAGTTTTCCTTTTTATTTTGCACTGAGAGAAGTCTCATAATCTACTTTATTCACTACTGTTGACTTAGCAGGTGCAAACCCAGAGTAGACATTTATTATTATTATTATTATTATTATTATTATTATTTACATTGTTAGTTAGAAACTGTCTTTAATTTGATGTTTTCTCAAAGTTAATAATGTCATAATTTAAGTAATAAATTATGTTTTGATTTTTTCTTTGCTTAATAGCCAAGTATTGACACTGTGTGTTGAAACAATTATCTAATGTGAAATAATGTCTGTTCTGTACATATATTGCTAGAAATATTTAAATGTATGAGAAGTAATATAGTAGGTGGAAGCAGTCAAAACATATGTTTAATAGATTTTGCTATTTTTTTTGCCTGACCAGCTGGTGGTGAAGTGGATGGAGTATTGACCTGGGACACTGAGGACTCAGGTTCAAAACCCCAAAGTCTCCAACTTGAGCATGGGGTCACTGGCTCTGCTGTAGCCCCCTGGTCAAGGTACATATAAGAAAGCAATCAATGTACAAATAAAGTGCCACAACAGCAAGTTAGTTGTTGATACTTTTTACCTCTCTCCCTTCCTGTCTATATCTCTCACTTGCTCGCTGCTAAGAAAAAAAAAAGATTTTACTATTTTTAAAAGTGACTTAATATATTTTTTATTATACCTTTTCATTATTTACTTGTATGTAGTTTCAAATGTGCTATAAATTACTGTCTGGAGATGAAAAAAATATTTCTGGGGATAATTTTATTATGAGAAAATGTCCTACCATCAATGCAGGGTCTATTTTATTTTTTCTGGGACCTTAATAAGGAAGTTCTTCATTCTTCCAGAGGAACCAGAATAAAATATTCCCCTATTTACCATTATATATAAAAAATAATTTGCCTACCAGAGAACGTTAATAATGGCAAAGAGATTATAGCTATAAAACCAAACACAAATGCCAGTATACAGATAGAGAAATAAAATGAAATGCTATATAGTACCTCAGAGTCAATTCTGTTATCTTACAAGTTGTTTAGTAAATATTTTTCCAGAAAATAATGAAAAAAAGAAATATCCTCCTTTATAAATTAATGATGCTGTAAGCAAGGACGTAAATGAAGATGAAGAATTCTCCAGCCACATATTTGGAAAAATAATTCTGGAAAATAAATTATTATTTTGCTTATCCTATGTATGTTACAAAGCAAACATCAGAAAACAAATAGAGAAGAAAGTACACCAGAAAAGAATAGAAACTCTGGATTCCTTAGTGAGGAAAAATCTGAAGTTGTCTGAGTTCTATTATACAGTTTCTTTACATATATATTGCTAACCAAACTGCTATGTACAAATATGCATTATGATTTTATATTTAAGTAAATATATAAAATTATTATGTATAAATATAATTATGTATACATAGCATAGGCAAGTTGAGAGATTTGGGGGTATATCAATGAAAAGGTATTACCGGCAGGTGGCAGTAACGTGACAAGCTTTTTTGGGATGTGCTTTGACTGGTTTCCGTGCAGGTGCAGAGAAAGCCCCTCACAGCAGGCATCTATATGGAGCTTGCTGAGGATCTAAGAGAAACCTTAAGTGTTTAGATGGTGAAACTCAGCAGCACAGCATTGGTTTTGGTTCAGAGAGCTCCCAAGGACAGCAATGTTGTGGGGCTTTTTTGGCCCCAGAAGCTAGCAATAGCTAGCAGGTGTCAGGTGAGATTTCATGGTTTGTGCAAGGCAAGCAGGCTCTATGTGGGTAAAAATCTCATTATTTGGGCTATTTATTGTTAACAAAATTGTATGTTTAAAAATTTGACTTTGGTATTAGTGGGCTTTTGAGAGAATGTGTCTCATTCTGCAGTGTAATTTATGTAGGAGGGTAAACAGATTTAAGAACTTTAAAGTAAGTATATAATACAATATCATTAACCATAGTTGATACTAAATTCAAATTTGGCTTCCTGATGTCCAAAAAGTCAATAATTGAGAGACAAGTGCTGGTGCCAGGAAAGTAGGTTTATTCAGAAGCCCACAGCTTGAGAAGATGGTGAACTAATGTTGCAAAGACCATCATAACATCTCAGTGCTTCTGGAGTTTTATGAGCGGGATTGGGGGAGGCAGAATGAAGGTAACTCGGGAGACAGAAGGGCTGTGGTCTCTCCCTTGAAGATGCTGTATGTGGGTCAGCTCCAATAACCATCTCCTCTGTTTAAGGGATGGTCTGGTGTTCCTAAGTCAAAAGTAAGCAAATCTCCTGGAGCCAAAATGCCTCAAGGCTGGAGTTTGCTTCCTTTAAATTAAAGACTTGTACTCAGAAAATTATAAAACATTGATAAAAGAAATCAAGGAAGATACAAACAAGTGGAAGCATATACCGTGTTCATGGATAGGAAGAATAAACATCATTAAAATGTCTATATTACCCAAAGCAATTTATAAATTCAATGCAATTCCCATTTAAATACCAATGACATACTTCCAAGATATAGAAAAATATTTCAAAAATTTATATGGAACCAAAAAAGAACACGAATAGCCTCAGCAATCTTGAAAAAGAAGAATAATGTGAGTGGTATCACACTTCCTGATATCAAGTTATACACAAGGCCATTGTACTCAGAACAGCTCGGTACTGGCATAAGAACAGGCATATAGATCAATGGAACAGAACAGAAAACCCACAACTTTAAGGACAATTGATATTTGACAAAGGAGGTAAGAACATACAGTGGAGTAAAGATAGTCTCTTTAACAAATGGTGTTGGGAAAATTGGACAGCTACCTGCAAAAAGATGAAACTAGACCAACTTACACCATTCACAAAAATAAACACAGAATGGATAAAAGACTTAAATGTAAGTCATGAAACCATAAGCATCTGAGAAGAAAACATAGACAGTAAGCTCTCTAACATCTCCGACATCTCTCACAGCAATATATTTGCTGATTTATCTCCACTACCAAGTGAAATAAAGGACAGAATAAACAAATGGGACTATATCAAACTAAAAAGCTTTTGCATAACTAAAGACAATATGAACAGCATAAAGAGACAAACCACACAATTGGCGAACATATTTGACAATACGTCTGATAAGGGGTTAATAACCAAAATTTATAAAGAACTTGTAAAACTCAACACTGGGAACATAAACAATCCAATCAAAAAATGGGCAAAAGAAATGAATAGACATTTCTCCAAAGAGGACATACAGATGGCCAAAGGCAGATGAGAAAATGTTCAACATCACTAATTATTAGAGAAATGCAAATTAAAACCGCAATGAGATATCAGCTCACACCAGTCAGAACAGTGCTCATTAACAAAACAACACGTAATAAGTGCTAGTGAGGATGTGGAGAAAAGAGAACCCTCCTGCACTGCTGGTGGGAATGCAGACTGGTGCAGCCACTGTGGAGAACTGTATGGAGATTCCACAAAAAATTAAAAATGGCACTACCTTTTGACCCAGCCATCCCACTTTTAGGAATATTTCTTAAGAACACCAAATCACTGATTCAAAAGAAGATGTGCATTCCCTTGTTTATGGCAGCATTGTTTACAATAGCCAAGATCTGGAAACAGCCCAAGTGTCCATCAGTGGACGAGTAGATTAAAAAGCTGTGGTACATACTATGGGGCCATGAAAAAGAAGGAAATCTTGCCTTTTGTGACAACAAGAATGGACCTAGAAACTATTTATGTTAAGTGAAATAAGCCAGGCAGAGAAAGAAAAGTATTATATGACCTCACTCATTTGAGGAATCCAATGAACAATGTGAACTGAGGAATGGAATAGAGGCAAAGGCAGGATTAAAGGGACGGGGGGAAAGTGGACAAAGAGAAAGGGGATGAGAGGATGGGAACAGAGAAGGAAAAGCGATTGGTGAAATTATAACCACATAACACAGCATTATAGAGAACATAAAAGCAAATCCTGGAGGGAAGTGGGTAGGGCTTTGTGGGGAGGTGGGGGAAGGGGATGTTGAGGGGAACACCGGGGTGTGGGGATATATTCGGTGGGACACTTAAATCTATGTAAACACAATACATCTAAATGAATAATAATGAAAAAGATTAGCTCCTATAATCCTTATCCTTAAAGCAAGCCGGCTGTTTATCCATAGCTACAAGTGAATTTACAAGGCATCATTTACAAAAACAATGTTAAAAGAATGGTGGGGTGGGTTAGCAAGTCAGCATGCTGAATATTGAATTCTCAAAACTTAGTCAACATATAACTGAAGTTTATACCATTTGACCAACATCACTCCATTACTCCCAATCTTCAATCTCTGTAAATTCTCTCATTATACACTCTGTTTCCATGTGTTTGGCTCTCTTAAGCCTCCTTATGGAGGTGAGATCACACACTATTTGTCTTTCTCTTTCTGACTTATTATACTCAGTATAATGTTTCAAGGTCCATCCCAGTTGTTACAAATGGTGGGATTCTCTTTTTTGAGGCCAAATAATAATTCATTATATATATGCCACATGTTTTAAATCAATTTATCATTGATAAATACTTAGTTTGTGGCCATATCTTGGCTACTGTGAAGAATACTATAATAAACATGGAGAACAGATATATCTTTGCTATCTTGTTTTCATTTTCTTTGGGTCTATAAACAAAAGTGGGTTTGTTGGATCATGTAATAGTTCTCTTTTTAATTCATTCAGAAAGCTTTATACTGTTTTCAAAGTGGTTGTACCAATTTAAATTCCTACTAACAGTGTAGAAAGCAACTCTTTTTTCTACACCCGTGCCAACACTTTTTATAACTTGTCTTTTTTATAATAGCTATTCTAACAGTTGCCAGGTTGTATCTTACCGTAATTTTTCTGTGCATTATTTCCCTGATGATTAGAGAGTATCTTTCATGTACTTGTTGACAACTTGTATATGTTCTTTAGAAAAATGTCTATTCAGATCCTCTGCCCATTTTTTTTTCTTTTGTATTTTTCCGAAGTTTGAAACGGAGAGGCAGTCAGACTCCCGCATGCACCCAACCAGGATTCACCCAGCATGCCCACTGGGGGGGGGGGGGGGAGAGCATTATTCTTTTGTGGCAGGAGCAATTCTAGTACCTGAGGTGGAGGCCATGGAGCCATCCTCAGTGCTGGGCCAACTTTGCTCCAGTGGAGCCTTGACTGCGGGAGAGGAAGAGAGGGAAAGAGAGGAAGGAGAGAAGGAAGGGTGGAGAAGTAGATGGGCACTTTTCTTGTGTGCCCTGACCAGGAATCGAACCTGGGACTTCCACACGCCAGGATAACACTCTACTGCTGAGCCAACTGGCCAAGGCCTTCTCTGTCCATTTTTTATTTGAATTATTTGTTTATTGCTTCTGAGTTGTGTGAGTTCTTTCTGTATTTAGGATAATTATCCCTTATCAGATATATGATTTGTAATTATTTTTTTTTCCATTCTGTAGGTTATTTCCCCATTTTCTTGACTGTTTCTTTTATTGTGCAAAAGTGTTTTTTTAGTTTGATGTAGCCCCATTTGTTTATCTTTACCTTTTTTTCTTACTCTTTGAGTGGCATATCCAAAAAATTATTGCCAAGACCTATGTCATGGAGCTTTTTCCCTATTTTTTCCTCCAGAAGTTTTACAGTCACAGGCCTTATAGTTATATATTTAATCAAACTTGCATTAATTATTGTGAGCATTTTATGAATGTTGAGATAGGAATTTAATTTTATTCTTTTAAATGTGAATATCCAGTTTCCCTTGTATCATTTATGGAAAGAAATGATCACTTTTTTTTTTTTTTACAGAGACAGAGAGAGAGTCAGAGAGAGGGATAGATAGGAACAGATAGACAGGAAGGGAGAGAGATGAGAAGCATCAATCATCAGTTTTTTGTTATGACACCTTAGTTGTTCATTGATTGCTTTCTCATAGGTGCCTTGACTGTGGGCCTTCAGCAGACTGAATAACCCCTTGCTCAAACCAGCAACCTTGGGTCCAAGCTGGTGAGCTTTGCTCAAACCAGATGAGCCCGTGCTAAAGCTGGTGACCTTGGGGTCTCGAACCTGGGTCCTCCACATCCCAGTCTGATGCTCTATCCACTGCGCCACCACTTGGTCAGGCGAAATTATCTCTTTTGTCACTGTGTTTTCTTGGCTCCTTTATTGACTATTGCATGTATATGCATGGTTTTATTTCTGTGCTCTCAATTCTTTTCCATAGTTGTAGTATATGCTTTTATGCCAGTACCATAACATTTTGTTCACTGTGTGTTTATAGTATTTGTTGAAACCTAAAAGTCTGATGCTTTCGGCTTTCTCCTTTTTTCTCTGGGTTGTTTGGCTATTCAGGGTGCTTTGTGGTTCCATATAGATTTTAGAATTGTTTTTCTATTTCTGTGAAAGGTGTCATTGGACTTTTTATAGGGAATACATTGAATCTATGTATTATATTATTAGGTAGTATGGACATTTTAATAATATTAATTATTCTGATCCATGAACCCAACATATCTGTTTCCTTATTTGTATCTTCTTCATTTTCTTCAATCAGTATCTTACAGTTTTCAGGATACAGATCTTTCACTTCCTTGGTTATATTTATTCATATTTTGTTGTTTCTAGTGCCATTGTAAATGGAATTTTTAAGATATTTTATTGTTAGTCAGATATTAAACTGATTTTGTCTATTGATTTTGTATTCTGCAATTTGATTTAATTTATTAGTTTCGGCAAAATTGTGTGTGTGTGTGATGTCTTTAGCGTTCTCTTATAAGATTGTGTTATCTATAAAAACAAACAATTTTACTTTTTTCTTTTCTATCTGGATTATTTTTCTTTCCTTTCCTAATTGCTCTGGCTAGGACTTTTAGCACTATGTTAAATGGAATGCTGAGAGATAGTACCCTGTCATTTTCCTAACTTTAGAAGAAAAGCTTTTATCTTTTCACCAATGAGTATGATTTTAGCCCTGGGTTTGTCGTATATGGCCTTTATTGAAACATATTTCAATATGTTCTATCTACACCCAAGTTGGTGAGAGCTTTTATCATGAATGAGTGTTAATTTTGTCAAATTTTCTTCTATATCTATTGAGATGATTTTATCCCTTTATTCTATTAATGTGATATGTCACATTTTTTGATTTGTCCACCCCGAGATGAATCCCATTAGGTCATTGTGCATGGTACTTTCAATGTGCAATTAAATAAGGTTTGCTAATATTTTGTTGAGAATTTCTGCATCTATGTTCATCAAGGATGTTGGCCTATAGTTTTCTCTTTTTATAGTGTTTTTATCTGGCTTTGGTATTAGGTTACTGTTGGCCTTATAAAATGATTTTGGGAGTTTTCACTCTACTTTGATTTTTAAATTTGTTTAAGAAGTATTGGCATTAATTAATTCTTAAATGTTTTGTAAAATTCACCAGTGAAACCATCTGGTTTTGGGCTTCTCTCTCTTAGGAAGATTTTAATTACTGATTCAATATTCTTAGGCACTATTGGTTTGTTTAGATCTTCTACTTCTTTATGATTCAGTCTTGGTAGGTTGTATGTCTATAAGAATTTACCCATTACTTTTATGTTATCTATTTTCTAATTGCTCATAGTATGTGTTTCTGCAGTGTCAGTTGTAATGTCTTCTTTTTCATTTAGAAATTTGAGTCCTTTTTGTTTTCTTTTTTCTTAGTTAGTCCTGCTAAACATTTGGCAATTTTGTTTATCATTTCAAAATCAAGTCTCAGTTTCATTGACTTTTTCTATTGTCTTTCTATTCTCTATTTCTGCCCTAAATTTTGTTATTTCCTCCCTTTGCTCACTTAGAACTTAGAGTTTTTTTTTCCTTCTACTTTTTCTATAAAGTTAGGTTGTTTCTTTGAGATTTTTTTTCCTTTAGTCAGAGATGCAGAGACAAAGAGGCAGAAAAACAGCTTCCCGCATGCATCCTGACTGGGATCCACCCAGCAAACCCCATAGAGGCTATATTCTACCAATCTGGGGTGCTGCACCATTGCTAGGCAGCAAACCATTTTAGTGCCTGAGACAGGGCCATAGAGCCATCCTCAGGGCCTGGGCCCAACGTGCTCCAACTGAGCTATGGCTGTGGGAGGGGAAGAGAGAGACAGAAAGAATGTACAGGGGGAGGGGTGGGGAAGCAGATGGTTGCTTCTCTTGTGTGCCTGACTGGGAATTTAACCCAAGACTTCCACATACCAGACTGACTCTCTACCACTGAGCCAACTGAGTGAGCCTACTAGTCAGTTCCATAAGATACTTTTTAATCTCCCTTTTGATTTCTTTGTTAACACCTAGGTTGTTCAGAAGTTTGATGTTTAATATCCATGTATTTGTGAATATTTTAGTTTCCTTCTGCTATTGATTTCTAGTTTTATTCCATTGTGGAGGGATGTTTTAAATTTTTCTGTTTGGTTCATTTGATTTAACACAGTTCAATTCAATATTTCCTTATTAGATTTTTGTCTGGATGAATTCTGTAAGGTATGAATTCCTCTACAATTTTATTACTGTCTGTTTTTCTCTGAAGTTCTATTAAAGTTTGCTTTAAAACTTAGGTTCTCTGTTCTGGGTCAAAAAGATGAAGGGATTGAGAGGTACAGATTTTAGTTACAAAATAGTCATGGGGATGTAAAGTACAGTATAGGAAATAAAGTCAATAATATTGTAATAACTATGTATGGTGTCAGCTGAATGCTGGAAATATCAAGGGGACACTTTGTAAAATATATGACTGTCTAATCACTGTGCTGTACACATGAAACTAATAGAAAATAATATTGAATGTAAACTGTAATTAAAGAAAAATTTAAAGTAAGAAATCAGCAATAAAACTTAGGTACATGATTTTGATGTTGGGTGCATATATAGTATAGAACATCTTAATGAATTGCCCACTTATGATTATACAGTGAATTTGTCTGTCTCTTTTGACTAAATTTGACTGAAAATATATATTATCTGATATAAAAATAGCCACTTTTCTGTTTCTTGATTAACATTTGCATGAAATGTCTTTTTTCATTCCTTCACTTTTTGCCTATGTGTGTCTATAAAGCTAAAAAGAGTATCTTTTAAGTAGCATATTATATTCTTCAGCTCCAGTATTGTTTTATTTTTTATGGTTTTATGTCTTCAATAAAGTTTTTATTTTGTTCATTTATTTTTCTGAGGTACTTTTTGTAGTTTATCTGTGTTGTTTTGCATTTTATTGTTTATTTTAAATAACTAAATAATTAATTTTTAGGTAAATCGTAGATCTTTATTTCTTTGGGCCATTCACTGGAACTTTAGTTTCTTTTGGTGGTGTCATATTCATCTGATTCTTCTTGACCTACATAGCTTTGCATTGGTGCCTGTGCATTTGAAGGTACAAACTCTTTTTTCATTCTTGATAGACTAGTTTATGTAGGTAAGGACCTTCCTTTGTCAGACCCCTGGGCTGTGAGGGTTACCTCTGGAATCACAGTTATGCTGAGTTGTTGCTAGTTTTGAGGATGTTGCTGAGTCTGCAGTGGATTTGTGGTCAGTGGGTTTGTTACTGGGGGCTCAGGCAGTTGTGGATACTGTCTGGTTCCTGGGTAGTAAGACTGCCTACAGTACATCTTTCAGTAGGGTGGTGATAAGATGAGGGTCTACTTCATGGTGTGCAACTGAGTCTTTAGACAACAGGCCCGTTACCAGGTATGCAGATAGGTGTGTCTCCTACCAGGTCCCTGGGAGGGCTCCTGCCTATTTGCAAAATGGGTCCTCGAGTGGAACCAGTTTGTATAAAATATGTATAATTTATGAGCATCTGTATGAGATATATCAGCTTGTTTTGCTTTTAATTATGATCAACTACATTTTTCCATTAAAGATTAAACCAAATCAAAGAAAAATAAGCTTGCTATTTTATTTTATTTTATTTTTTTAATAAATTTTTGTTAATGGTAATGGGATGACATTAATAAATCAGGGTACATATATTCAAAGAAAACATGTCTAGGTTATTTTGTCATCAAATTATGTTGCGAACCCCTCGCCCAAAGTCAGATTGTCCTTCGTCACCCTCTATCTAGTTCTCTGTGCCCCTCCCCCTCCCCCTAACTCTCTCCCTCCCTCCCTCCCATGTCCTCCCTCCCCCCCCACCCTTGGTAACCACCACACTCTTGTCCGTGTCTCTTAGTCTCATTTTTATGTTCCACCAATGTATGGAATCATGTAGTTCTTGTTTTTTTCTGATTTACTTATTTCACTCCTTATAATGTTATCAAGATCCCACCATTTTGCTGTAAATGATCTGATGTCATCATTTCTTATGGCTGAGTAGTATTCCATAGTGTATATGTGCCACATCTTCTTTATCCAGTCTTCTATTGAAGGGCTTTTTGGTTGTTTCCATGTCTTGGCCACTGTGAACAGTGCTGCAATGAACATGGGGCTACATGTGTCTTCACGTATCAATGTTTCTGAGGTTTTGGGGTATATACCCAGTAGAGGGATTGCTGGGTCATAAGGTAGTTCTATTTGCAGTTTTTTGAGGAACCACCATACTTTCCTCCATAATGGTTGTACTACTTTACAGTCCTACCAACAGTGAATGAGGGTTCCTTTTTCTCCACAGCCTCTCCAACATTTGCTATTACCCGTCTTGTTGATAATAGCTAATCTAACAGGAGTGAGGTGGTATCTCATTGTAGTTTTGATTTGCATTTCTCTAATAACTAATGAAGCTGAGCATCTTTTCATATATCTGTTGGCCATTTGTATCTCTTCCTGGGAGAAGTGTCTGTTCATGTCCTCTTCCCATTTTTTTATTGGATTGTTTGTTTGTTTGTTGTTGAGTTTTATGAGTTCTTTGTAAATTTTGGATATTAGGCCCTTATCTGAGCTGTCGTTTGAAAATATCAGTTCCCATATAGTTGGCTGTCTGTTTATTTTGATATCAGTTTCTCTTGCTGAGCAAAAACTTCTTAGTCTGATGTAGTCCCATTCATTTATCTTTGCCTTCACTTCTCTTGCCATTGGAGTCAAGTTCATAAAATGTTCTTTAAAACCCAGGTCCATGATTTTAGTACCTATGACTTCTTCTATGTACTTTATTGTTTCAGGTCTTATATTTAGGTCTTTGATCCATTTTGAATTAATTTTAGTACACGGGGACAGGTTGTAGTCGAGTTTCATTCTTTTGCATGTGGCTTTCCAGTTTTCCCAACACCATTTGTTGAAGAGGCTTTCTTTTCTCCATTGTGTGTTGTTGGCCCCTTTATCAAAGATTATTTGACCATATATATGTGGTTTTATTTCTGGGCTTTCTATTCTGTTCCATTGGTCTGAGTGTCTATTTTTTTGCCAATACCATGCTGTTTTGATTATCGTGGCCCTATAATATAAAGTCAGGTATTGTAATGCCCCCAGCTTCATTCTTTTTCCTTAGGATTGTTTTGGCTATTCGGGGGTTTTTATAGTTCCATATAAATCTGATGATTTTTTGTTCCATTTCTTTAAAAAATCTCATAGGGATTTTGATGGGAATTGCATTAAATTTGTATATTGCTTTGGGTAATATGGCCATTTTGATTATATTTATTCTTCCTATCCAAGAACAAGGAATATTTTTCCATCTCATTGTATCTTTTTCGATTTCCCTTAAAATGCTTTGTAATTTTCATTATATAGGTCCTTTACGTTCTTTGTTATGTTTATTCCTAGGTATTTTATTTTTTTTGTTGCAATCGTGAAGGGGATTATTTTTTTGAGTTCGTTTTCTAATATTTCATTGTTGGCATATAGAAAGGCTATGGACTTTTGTATGTTAATTTTGTATCCTGCGACCTTACTGTATTGGTTTATTGTTTCTAATAATCTTTTTGTGGAGTCCTTCGGGTTTTCGATGTATAGGATCATATCATCAGCAAAAAGTGATAGCTTTACTTCTTCTTTTCCGATATGGATGCCTTTTATTTCTTTGTCTTGTCTGATTGCTCTGGCCAGAACTTCTAGCACCACGTTGAATAAGAGTGGAGAGAGTGGACAACCCTGTCTTGTTCCTGATTTAAGGTAGAAAGTCCTCAGTTTTATGCCGTTTAATAGGATGTTGGCTGATGGTTTATCATATATGGCCTTTATCATGTTGAGATATTTTCCTTCTATACCCATTTTGTTGAGAGTCTTAAACATAAAATTGTGTTGTATTTTATCAAAAGCCTTTTCTGCATCTATTGATAAGATCATGTGGTTTTTGTTCTTTGTTTTGTTGATATGGTGTATTACGTTAACCGTTTTACGTATGTTGAACCATCCTTGAGATTCTGGGATGAATCCCACTTGATCATGATGTATTATTTTTTTAATATGTTGTTGTATTCGGTTTGCCAGTATTTTGTTTAGTATTTTAGCATCTGTATTCATTAGAGATATTGGTCTGTAGTTTTCTTTCTTTGTGCCATCCTTGCCAGGTTTTGGTATGAGGGTTATGTTGTCCTCATAAAATGTGTTTGGAAGTATTGCTTCTTCTTCAATTTTTTGGAAGACTTTGAGTAGAATAGGAACCAAGTCTTCTTTGAATGTTTGATAGAATTCACTAGTATAACCGTCTGGGCCTGGACTTTTATTTTTGGGGAGATTTTTAATAGTTTTTTCTATTTCCTCCCTGCTGATTGGTCTGTTTAGGCTTTCTGCTTCTTCATGACTCAGTCTAGGAAGGTTGTATTGTTCTAGGAATTTATCCATTTCTTCTAGATTGTTGTATTTGGTGGCATATAATTTTTCATAGTATTCTACAATAATTCTTTGTATTTCTATGATGTCTGTGGTGATCTCTCCTCTTTCATTTTGGATTTTATTTATTTGAGTCCTGTGTCTTTTTTCCTTGGTGAGTCTTGCCAAGGGTTTGTCAATTTTGTTGATCTTTTCAAAGAACCAGCTCCTCGTTTTATTGATTTTTTCTATAGTTTTTCTGTTCTCTATTTCATTTATTTCTGCTCTGATTTTTATTATCTCCTTTCTTCGGCTGGTTTTGGGTTGTCTTTGTTCTTCTTTTTCTAGTTCCTTAAGGTGTGAAGTTAAGTGGTTTACTTCGGCTCTCTCTTGTTTGTTCATATAGGCCTGAAGTGATATGAACTTTCCTCTTATTACTGCTTTTGCTGCATCCCAGAGATTCTGATATGTCGTATTTTCATTTTCATTTGTCTGTATATATCTTTTGATTTCTGCGCTTATTTCTTCTTTGACCCATTCATTTTTTAGAAGTATGTTGTTTAGTTTCCACATTTTTGTGGGTTTTTCCCCCTCTTTTTTGCAGTTGAATTCTAGTTTCAAGGCTTTATGATCAGAAAATATGCTTGGTACAATTTCAATTTTTCTAAATTTGCTGATATTGTCTTTGTGGCCCAACATATGGTCAATTCTTGAGAATGTTCCATGTACACTAGAGAAAAATGTATACTCTGTCGCTTTGGGATGAAGTGTCCTGTAGATGTCTATCATATCCAGGTGTTGTAGTATTTCGTTTAAGGCCACTATATCTTTATTGATTCTCTGTTTGGATGACCGATCTAGAGCCGTCAGCGGTGTATTGAGGTCTCCAAGTATGATTGTATTTTTGTTAGTTTTTGTTTTAAGGTCAATAAGTAGCTGTCTTATATATTTTGGTGCTCCTTGGTTTGGTGCATATATATTAAGGATTGTTATGTCTTCTTGATTCAACTTCCCCTTAATCATTATGAAATGACCATTTTTGTCTCTGAGTACTTTTTCTGTCTTGTAGTCAGCATTATTAGATATGAGTATTGCTACACCTGCTTTTTTTTGGGTGTTGTTTGCTTGGAGTATTGTTTTCCAGCCTTTCACTTTGAATTTGTTTTTATCCTTGTTGCTTAGATGTGTTTCTTGTAGGCAGCATATAGTTGGATTTTCTTTTTTAATCCATTCTGCTACTCTGTGTCTTTTTATTGGTAAGTTTAATCCATTTACATTTAGTGTAATTATTGACACTTGTGGGTTCCCTACTGCCATTTTATAAATTGCTTTCTGTTAGTTTTGTATCTAGTTTGATTCTTCTCTTTTGTTTTTCTATCATTTGTTTTTGTTTGTTTGTGTTCCATACTTCTTTCCTCTGTTGCTACCTTTTTTAAGTCAAGTGTTTTTGTGGTGGTTTTTTTAAGGGTGGTTACCATTAAGTAATGAAAAGGGTACCTACCATATTCATTGTAGTACCCTATCTTATAAGTATTTATGCACTTCATCATCCTTTGCTACTGTTAATCTCCATCTTCTCCCCCCTTTTTTTCCTTTGTTGTCACAGTTTAAGTTTGGTTTTATTGTGTTCTTGGTGGAGCTGTTACTTGTGGTGTTGTTTTCTTTTGTTCTTTGAATCTGGTTGGAAAACCCCCCTTAGTATTTCCTGGAGTGGGGGCTTTCTGTTGATAAATTCTCTCATCTTTTCTGTATTTGTGAATGTTTTTATATCTCCTTCATACTTGAAGGATAGCTTTGATGGGTATAGTATTCTTGGCTGAAAGTTCCTCTCTTTCAGGGCTTTAAATATTGGGGTCCACTCTCTTCTAGCTTGTAGAGTTTCTGCTGAGAAATCTGATGATAATCTAATAGGCCTTCCTTTATATGTTGTACTCTTCTTTTCCCTGGCTGCCTTGAGAATTTTTTCTTTGTCATTGGTTTGTGTCATCTTTATTATGATGTGCCTTGGAATGGGTTTGTTGGGGTTAAGAAAACTCGGTGTTCTGTTTGCTTCTTGAATTTGAGGCTTTAGTTCCTTCCACAGGCTTGGGAAGTTCTCGTCTATTATTTGTTTGAGTATATTCTCCATTCCATTTTCTTTCTCTTCTCCCTCTGATATACCTATTATTCTTATGTTATTCTTTCTGATGGAGTCAGACAATTCCTGTAGGGCTTTCTCAGTTTTTATTATTTTTGAGTCTCTTTCTTCTTCTCTCTGTTGTGCCTCAAGTTGTTTGTCTTCTATTTCACTAATCCTATCTTCAATCTGGGCTGTTCTGTTAGCTAAGCTTGTTACCTCGTTTTTCAGCTCGTGAATTGAGTTTTTCATTTCTGTTTGATTTGTTTTTATAGTTTCAATTTCCTTGGTAATATATTCTTTGTGTTCATTGAGTTGTTTTCTGATCTCCCTATATTGCCTTTCTGTGTTTTCTTGTATATCTCTGAGTATTTTTAAGATTTCTATTTTAAATTCTCTGTCATTTAGCTCCAAGGCTTCCAATATGTTAAGTCTTTTCTCCATAGATTTTTCCACATCTATTTGTGTTACCTCTTTTTCTTTTGTATCCATAATATTCGATTTCCTCTTTCTTATCGGCATCTGAGGGTGGTCTTATTGATAGCACGCAGGCGCACTCCCTCGCGGCTTGAATGAGCTTCGCTGCGGTAGCTTCCTCCACACCCTCATCTCTCAGATTCAAGTGATAACAGTCCTTTTGCTTTCAGTTTGTGTGGAACTCCGGAATGCTCCGAGGATAAATTTTTCTGTTTCTAGTTGATAAATTTGTTGTGATTTAGGGGAGAGCTGTCGGACGCGCTTCTCACGGCGCCATTTCCGTGACGTCACTCCTCAAGCTTGCTATTTTAAAGAATTTCTATTATAACCTTGGTGGGTCTTTAATGGGTCTGGTCATCTCTGCTCAATTGAAGACAAATTGATAATATTTTAGCTCTAGTTTTTTGTAGGTTGGCCAAAACTGTGGTGGGGCCTCCTTCAGAATATGATTTCTCCCCTGCCAAACCTTGCTGCTGCCCCTCCCTTTTCATCTACAGGTGCTGATTCCAAGGGCAGGCCTTTATGAGCATATGGCACAATAGCGGCTTCCCAGGGAAACCAAATGGCAGCATTTGATTATCTGATACACTAGACTAAAACTCTACAGCAGCAGGGACCAACAGCTCCAGCACAGTGGGTAATACCTGCTAGGTTCTCAGTAAATATTACCTGCATAAATGAAATATTATGTAACTATTAAAATGAGTTGTAGAATACATACTATCATCAAATGAGTTTGTAATTTAAATCTTAAGTAAAAATTGTATTATAAAATTAATAATGTAAATCACATATAAAATGTAAATATATATACATATCTAGCATATTTATGAATAGGATACTATTAACATCTCTGTGGATAATTCATCTTTACATTTCTATTAAAAATTTATACAATTACAACTTCTATAACTGAATGATTAAAATTAATACAATTATTTATTATGTAAATGAAAGTGAATTGCCTCTTTATGAAGTAGTTTTAGATATTTAGTATAGAGAAGTGAGCAAAACCGCTGACAATTGGGACAGAAACAACCAAAGGTTCGTCACTCACATGTCTGCTGTTAAGTCTAAGATGGTTGATTGAGCACAGAGCAGGTCCCACATCAATCTCTTTTTCCACGTGGCTTCTCCACATAGCCAGTTTTGGCTTTCTCACTGGTATAAGGATATTTTACATGGTGACTGTGTTCCTCAGACTGGACATTCCAAAAGACTCTGATGGTAGATGGCAGGTTTTTTATGACCTAGTTTCAGGAGACTTTTAACAGCAAACCTGCTTTGTTTTATTCACTGTAATATAGACACATAAAGAGAGGGCAGGAAATGAACTCTGTTTCTCAGTGAGGAATGTTTCAACATACAGAGAAAGAAGGAATTGTTGGCTCCTGTTTTAGAGACAAGCTAATATATAATGTTTATGATGCTCTTAGTTGTAGGTACGTGTCCAGGTTTGCCTTACCATCCAATTAAAGCTTTTATATTTTGATAGAAGAAGAATTATTTGATATGCATGTTGTTAATCAAATATGTTTGGACTTAGTTCCACCATAATATTTTATAACATATTTTTCTCTTTTTATATGTTCTTTAAGAGATTAGGTATGTAGATTATTACTGATTTTAAATGTTAATATTACTTTTCTTTTTATAATTAGAACAGCTGATAAGTGGTTTTACTTGCAGTGTTTGCCTTTAAGAAATTCATAATATACTGATAGATTTAAATATTTATTTATAAATTTAAGTAAATTTACTCTTGACAGAGTAACATTAGTAACTGTCTAATGACTTCTGTACGGAGAAGGAGAAAAGCAAGTGCACTAAACGGTCTTCTCTGTCCTGTTCTGCTAACTGATTACTTTGATACTTTGATATTTTCACTTCTTTTGGTTATGTTTCTATTTAAATAGTAGTATATTTTGATCTCAATTACTGTCTTCAGCTTTTCCTAATTCTAACTATTTAAATTCTATAACTTAGATTATCTCTAATATTCAGCCGTATTTCTCTGTTTAAATGAATTCAAAATGCAGTGCTTCCAGCAGCAGTTCTTCCCAGTTTTGATTGGCTGAGGTTTAAATAAGTGATCTTTCTTGATTTCAGGCTAGTTAGCAAATATTTACCTGTTGTTTAAACTTTGATGACACTGGACATCCTACCTCTATCACATTTTCTTTCTTTGAGAATACTATAGGTATGTAGGTATTAATCTATTCTCAGTTAACTAGTATTCAACTGTCTTATTATATATGCAGTCTTCTATCAAGTTGCATATTTGTCATAATTTATTAAAGGATATTTTATCTTCTTTATCCAACATTTTAACTGTTTCCTTTGAATTTTTTTTCTTTCCATTTGTTTATTCTTGATTGTCTCTGTGTGTACTATTTGGATGGCTGTGTTTGAGAATATTGAAATTTTAAATTTTCCCAAAGCCTCCAGAGAGGCAGAATTTTTCTCCATCTTCTTCTGTAAGTTACTTAGCGTGAAAGATCTGATATGAAATGAAAGTCTTACAGGATAAATCTTGCCCTTTTCAATATCTGATGCCAGCTCTACTGATCACCTCTTGATGAGGAACCATGGTCAAATCTCAAGCAGCAAAATAGAGTCATTTTGTCGGATGAATATTTTATTGCAAAGAAAAAAATAAGTAAGGGACCCAGCAGTTCCTGGAATTTCTTCTTAAAGCTTGGAAATAGTCATAGTCAGAATTGCTTTGGCAAATATATGTGGGAAGGGTAGAGGCTTAAGGAAAGTGAGAATGATGCAGTGAATTTACTATGTCAGACAAAAGCCAGAAGAGTACCAAGCTGAGCTCTTCCCTAAAACGATAAGAAATGCTCTACTGAGTGCAGCCATAAGCTTACCTTCCTGACGACTGGGAGCTGGGCTGACACTGAGAGATAGTTAGTGACACTTAGAATCCAGTGGTCTGGCTATTTTCTGGACATTTTTTCTGAAATAACATTTAAAGTGCCTTATACTTCTCATCCTAAAGAAAAAGGCATAGTGTGGTGAGTGATTTTTGGATTTAAGGGGCAGCCTTTACCTCATTTATCAGTACGGTCCTCACCCATTTAACAGTAGGCATAATGTTGCCAGTTTTGAGTGGTACCTAGGGTCACTTGGTACTAGGGCTCTGTAGCAGGTCCAGAAGGTTGTTGAATTTGTACTGCCTTTCAGCAGATCCAGTGATGTTAGAAAATCCATAGCAAACAGAGTTTTATCTATTGAGTCTTTGAAAAGCCCCAAAAAGGAGAGCTTGCAGGACAAACTCCTAGAGTTCGGAGTGCTTAGCAGCATCTAAGAATTAACTCCTTTCTTGGCTTACATCTACAGACTCTGAGTATATCCTCAGTGTGGCTAAGGGAGTAGGAAATAGCTCATGCCTGCTTTGCAGATAGCTCAGTTTTTATGTTTGCATAACTAAAACCTACATCCTCGCTAAAGGTGGCACAGGAAGTTAATGGTGAGAGAAAATTATGCTCTTTTAGGGGAGCTTATGCAGAACATTTGACATTATCCTTTGTGTGAAGAGAAAAAAATGTTTGAGATAAGATATTCATAGATTTCTGTCTAGTGGAAAATAGCCTGGCTGTTTTTTCAGAGCCTTGGGCATACCCTGGATAGCATAATAATCCTGAGGAAAAAGCATGCATATGGACCAATGAACACATCCTGTTCAAATCTTTGTTCTGATATTAATACCCACACAGAAACACTCATCACAAAGATGCCCTAAATGTCCAGGTAGGAATGATGATCCTTCTAATGAAGGCCACTTAGCTTGTCATTTAATCTACCCAGTGCTCACCCAATGGACTTTGAAAAGAGTAGTCATGGTGACAGGGATGGAAAGTGTATTTCAACCCTAGTTTATAACTTCAGTTTTACTAAGGATAATCTAGTTAGAATAGTACTGGATGTCTAAACTCTAAGTATAGAAACAAACACTGAAACTTCCATAGTGTTCTAGCATTGAGGAAGCCAACAAATTACTTGTACATTTATCATAGATGAGGCAGAAATTTCTGTTTCTATGGTTGACATCAATTTTGAATGTGGCTTTGCTTTTCATGCCTGATAACACTATGTTATAACTTACAGAATACCTGATTTAGTGACATGGGATTACATATAATATCTTTTCACATCTCAAAACCCAGTTGAGGCCCTGGTGAGGAAGTCCCAGGTTTGATCCCGAGTCAGGGCACACATGAGAAACGACCATCAGCTTCTCTTCCCCCTCCTTCTTCCCTTTCTCTCTCCCTTTCTTTCTCACAACCAGTGGTTTAATTGGTTTGAATATCAGCCCTGGGTGCTGATGATAGCTTGTTTGATTTGAGCATTGGCCCAGATAGGGGTTGCCAGGTGGATCCCAGTCTGGGCGCATGTGGGAGTCAGTCTCTCTATCTCCCCTCTTCCATTGAAAAAACAAACAAACAAACAAACAAACAAGAAACCCATTTAGTATGGATGAATTATGGTAGGTTTATAATCAAATGAACTAGTGGTGCCACAGTATTGCATATCATTTGATAGCTGTCAGTCACATGGAATATTGAAATGAGCTCTTTAAGCTCTAACTAAAGAATCAACTCAGTGAGAAATCCCATGTGGATAAGGTACTGACTTTCAGAATATGGTATATATGTTAAGTCAATGGCCAGTAAGTGATGCTATATTATTATTTCATTGGTACCAGAACACAGGAGGGGAGAACTGACCCCTGTTACCAACACTTGGGGAATTTTTTCCTCCTGTCTCCAGAACTTAAACCCTCCATCAGAATTAGAGGCTTCATTTGGAAGGGGTACAAATTTAAGGTTCTACTAATTTAAAGCTGTGTTTGCTATCTCATAATTTGGGACTGATAACATTATTAGACTAGCAGACAAAATAAGGTATTACTTTGTCTAGAATAATAGATCCTGTTGCTCAGGAAACAATAAAGAAATACTACTATCTAAGGAAGGTATTCAGGAAAATATATGGAAAATGAAGGATTCACTGGAGCATCTTTGGGTGTTTTCACACTCAGAAATAACAATATAAAGGCAATTAAAGCAACTATGATTAGAAAAGTATTCAGACCCTGTGTTAATAAAGATTTGTGTTCTACACTGTGCAGGCAACATAGAAAAATCAAAGTTCAGAGTGAGGATAAAGGTGACCTAAAATGTGTGGTAGAGAAGGAAAATGATGAGTAAAGAGGCCTAATAGCTAATTCTGCTCACTCTTCCATTTTAAGAATTTTTATTTAAGATTATAGCTAGCCTCTGTCCATATGCATCACTAAAAGAATAGATTCAGGAGCGCCAACCCTAGTCCCCCACACGGCCCCATTTTCTCTCCAACAAGATGAAACAAACTATCATGAACCAACAGAAATGCGCCAAACTGCAGGCACAAGTGCACATTGGTGGGAAAGGAACTGCTCATAGAAAGAAGAAGGTGGTTCACAGAACAGCTATAGCAGATGACAAAAAGCTTTAGTTCTCCTTAAAGAAGTTGGGTGTAAACAATATCTCTGGTACTGAAGAGGTAAATATGTTCACAAACCAAGGAACAATGATCCACTTTAACAACCCTAAAGTTCAGGCATCTCTGGCAGCGAACACTTTCACCATAACAGGCCATGCTGAGACAAAGCAGCTGACAGAAATGCTACCCAGCATCTTAAACCAGCTTGGTGCAGACAGTCTGACTAGTTAAAGGAGACTGGCTGAAGCTCTGCCCAAACCATCTGTGGATGGAAAAGCCCCACTGGCTACTGGAGAGGATGATGATGATGAAGTTCTAGATCTTGTGGAGAATTTTGATGAGGCTTCCAAGAATGAAGCAAATCGAATTGAGTCAATGTCCGAAGAAGATAGACTTGAAGAAGTTACTGGGAGCTGTTATTTTATTTTATGACTGCTTTTTCAAATTTTGTTTATGGATCTGATAAGATCTAGATCTCTTAATATTTTTAAGCCTATGCAACTTGGACACTGCAGCTCTTTTCAGTTTTTGCTTATATTTAAATCATTCTTTGCAGCTAATTAAGCTGAAAAAACCTGGGAATAAAGTTTGAAACACAGGTTAATAAAGAAACAAAGAATGGATTCAATGCAGAGTTTGAGCAGACCTGGAGTTCAGACCATAGCCACCTTTGTTGATATACTGACCTAATTACGTTTAGTCCACTTGCTTTTCAAGATATTTTTCAGTATTATTTTAGTTTCTCTCCTGCAGCTGCTAGGAGCTTTCTCAGCCCTATTTGGCTGTAAGATGGGTAGGTGCAGGAGTTAATACTTCCTGGGATAACCGCAATTAATGAATAAAGGATTTTCTTCTAAATGCCCCAGGTTTCTTGTTCTCTTTCTAGACAGTTCTGGAGAATGTCTCATATGGTTTCCTAAAGTTCCTGATATGGATTAGGTCTCATTATCCCCAGCACTAATATGTCCATTAATGCAATTTTTATTGCTTTTCACACTCCCATGTGTCATTTTGTTAAATTCCTTAATAGTATTTCCTGAGGTCATGTCCCTAATAAATTATCTGCTTCCAAGACTGTCTCAAGATCTGCTGAGATCCCAAAATAGGATATAAATATATATAATTCTGAGTTGCTTAAAAATAATTATATATCATTAGATTTCATACTAATATTTTACCTCCTTAATCACATGAAAGGCATCAAATACTTTAAGTTAGAATAATATGAGATAAATGAAAGTATGGACCAAAATAAGTTAATTCAACTCAGCCATCTAAAATGTGTATATAACGACACCAGATTTGCTGTCACAGATTAGATCTGAAAAAATATATGTACCCCTGTGAGAAAGGCATAATGTTTCTTGTAAAGACTTTGACCTTGCCAAATTACTTAACAAGGAGAAAAGATACAATTAGAAAATAGAAAAATATTCTAATTTTCATTACTATCTAGTTTAGGTTCTTATCAGAATGTGATAGATATTAATTAGGAGTGCCTTAGGTCTTAAGTATGCATAAAACAAATTAGATTTATAACTGTATTGATGTTATATATATTTCCAATTAAATTGCCTTACTTAGCAACTTGAAACTACCCTTGACCATGACAATCCTGATTTCTGCAAGAATACTATTAGTTATTCAAAGGCTTATATATTATGCAATGACTCACAGTATCATGTATATCTTAAATTGCCTTATAAACTCTTCTAAATTTAAATTAACCTTAGAATATTCTGACTCACTACATGACAGAAGTTTTAATGGAACTCAATTAGACCTCAAAGAGAAATAGGGAAATTTATGCTCCTATTTTTCTTATTTAATATACAGAGATTAAATTTTTAAATAAAAATTATATTTAATTTTAATATCTGTGACACATATATTAAGTGAAATGAATATAATATTGCCATTATATTTTAAAATTATTTTCTATAAAAATGTCATTACAATTTGTAGAGCTTTGCACATATATAAAACATTTACTAAAAATGTTTTGGGCCTCATTTTCTTGAACTTCACAATGATTATACTTATTCCAATAATCCATATATGAGAACTGCATGAGTTAATGTTGTAAAACCCCTATAACAGCATCTGGCCGATATATGTGTCCTATACTGAATATAATACATATTTTTATTTTTAAATAACATATATCAAAGGTGAGGATGAGGGATTTGATCAGATATGTAGGGGAATCAGAAATCAAAAGTACATGGATTTATTTATTTATTTATTTTCAGAGATGGAATGAGTGATCAATAGGGACAGACAGGAATGGAATGAGATGAGAAGCATCAATCATCAGTTTTTCGTTGCAACACCTTAGTTGTTCATTGATTGCTCTCTCATATGTGCCTTGATCGTGGGGCTACAGCAGACCCAGTAACCCGTTGCTCAAACTAGTGACCTTGGGTCCAAGCTGGTGAGCTTTTGCTCAAACTGGATGAGACTGCGCTCAAGCTGGCGACTTTGGGGTCTCGAACCTGGGTCCTCTGCATCCCACTCTGACATTCTATCCACTGCACCACCGCCTGGTCAGGCCTGGATTTATTTTAAACTGACTTAGCAAAATTCTTGCTACAACTGAGTGGTACAGGCTCAACTAGGACTGAAGCCAAGCCATGCCTAGAGGACTTTGTCTTAGAGGAACCTGAGGAGGTCAAGGAGAGCATCTTTTTCAAGCTGTAAATGTGAGCCATTTATTGTGTGAAAGGTGGACTCAAAGAGAGGAACTGACATCTTGGAGGGCAGAGGGAAGATACATAAAAGAGAATTCCCAGAAGGCAGCTCTGAGTCCCATGGATAAATTAGAAACATGTTCTATTCAAGATGTCAGCCTGACCAGGCAGTGATGCAGTGAATAGAGCATTGGCCTGGAACACTGAGGACCCAGGTTCAAAACCCCAAAATTGCTGGCTTGAGCATGAGTTTGCCAGCTTCAGTGTGGGATCATAGACATGACCCCATGGTTACTGGCTAGAAGCCCAAGGTCACTGGCTTAAGCCCACAGTCACTAGCTTTAGCAAGGGGTCACTAGCTCAGTTGGAGACCCCCAGTCAAGGCACATATGAGAAAGCAATCAATGAACAACTAAGGTGCTGCAGCTATGAGTTGATACTTCTCATCTCTCTCCCTTTCTGTCTGTCTGTCTCTCTCAGTAATAATAATAATAATAATAATAATAATAATAATAATAATAATAGGCCTGACCTGTGCTGGGACAGTGTATAAAGCATTGACCTAGAATGCTGAGGTCACTGGTTCAAAACCCTGCGCTTGCCCTGTCAAGGCACAAATGGGAGTTATTTCCTGCTCCTCCCCCCACCTTCTCTCTTTCTTTTTCTCTCCTTCTCTCTCTCTCTCTTTACCTCCTTTCTAAAAAATGAATAAAAAACAAAATAAAGTAAACTAGAATCTCTGGGTCCTCAGCAGTGGAAGAATATTTTAAAATAATAATAATAAAAAGATTTCAGAATTGTGACTGGTCATTTACTGTTGCTTGTTTTCTATCCATTCACTTTTCAAACAGGAGTGTTTATTGTGTTACCCTCTCTGTCACACCATTGTAAAGTGTCTGGGCTGTGGCGTGGAGATAACTGGTTTCTATAGCACAGATTTTCAGGGTGAGAGGAACAGTGGGAACACCTGGGTCTGTTTGAAAGATATGCAATCCTGTGCTTGCATCTGATTCTATAATGAGATAAGGCTTTTGAGATCCTCAGGAAAGGATAATAGTATTTTTCATGGGTGAAGAATATAAATGATTTTTTTCCAGTGGACAGATAAGTGAAGTTAGTAAATTATTTGCTTCTCCAGCCCATTGAAAAATACAATCTAATATCCCTCATTTGAATGTCAGCTAGAAATGGTAAATTTTTTGGTCAGCAGAAATATGGTGGAGAAGATATTCTTGTGCTTACAATGTTCGGTGAAGAGATGGCTCATTGCTTCTACCTGAGCCTCTAGAAACATTGTCTGGGAGCAATGGTGCAGGATGTAATAAATTTCACTACCCTAGGATTGCCCTGCTGGAGGACCAGGTTAGGCATTCTTTTTGATGGTTTCTGCAGAGCTAATCCTTCTAGCCACCTTAATTAAGGCTCCAGATAGCTGAGTGAAGGTGATTGGATCTTGAAAGCCATACCATCTCCCAGTAGAATAGCACCAGTGGCATTCATCAATGTCACATGAAAAAGAGTAACTGCTTAAATAATCTGTTCATTAGAATGTCTAATGTACAAAATGGTTGCTGTTTTAAATTACAAATGTTTTCAGTACTTTGTTATATACTAACAGATTTCTGCCACTACCTTTTCTCTCCCAAACTCCAAAGACCATCATTCTTTACAACCTACCAGCATTACACTGGATTTCATTTTTCACATAGTATGCTGATTATATGCATTTTATTATCCTCCTGTTTTTATATTTTGTTTGTCTGTTCATTTTTATCTTTCTTCTTTTGGACAGAAACTATTTTTATAACCTTATTAAATACTTAGGTGACACAAAGGGTTTATTTCAGGTGTCAAAATATCATGGGATCCCATTCTCACTGTTTTGTTTTTGGGTTTTTTTGTTTGTTTGTTTGTTTTTGTATTTTTTCTGAAGTGAGAAGCGGGGAGGCAGACAGACTCTCGCATGCGTCTGACCGGGATCCACTCGGCATGTCCACCAGGGGGCAATGCTCTGCCCATCTGGGCCATTGCTCTGCTGCGACTGGAGCCATCCTCAGAGCCTGGGCCAACTTTGCTCCAGTGGAGCCTTGAATGCAGGAGGGGAAGAGAGAGATAGAGGGGGAAGGGTGGAGAAGCAGATGGGCACATCTCCTGTGTGCCCTGACCAGGAATCAAAGCTGGGACTTCCACACACTGGGCTGACGCTCTATTGCTGAGCCAACTGGCCTGGGCCCATCCTCACTGTTTTTAGTAGGTGTACCTTTCTTCCACCACTTTACCACACAGAGACTATCTTTATTATTGCCTTCAATTTTTTTTTTTTTTCCGAAGCTGGAAACGGGGAGAGACAGTCAGACAGACTCCCGCATGCGCCCGACCGGGATCCACCCAGCACGCCCACCAGGGGGCGACGCTCTGTCGCGACAAGAACCACTCTAGTGCCTGGGGCAGAGGCCAAGGAGCCATCCCCAGCGCCCGGGCCATCTTTGCTCCAATGGAGCCTCGCTGCGGAAGGGGAAGAGAGAGACAGAAGGAAGGAGAAGGGGAGGGGTGGAGAAGCAGATGGGTGATTCTCCTGTGTGCCCTGGCCGGGAATCAAACCCAGGACTTCTGCACGCCAGGCCGACGCTCTACCACTGAGCCAACCAGCCAGGGCCTGCCTTCAATTTTTGTTGTTGTTGTTGTTACATCCATTTATTCATGTCTATGCTTTCTACTGGAATATAGTTCTTTGATGTTCATCTCTGTACCCTATACATTATTTTTTACTCTGAAATAGTTACACAATTATGAAATCCTCTGTCATAGTAACCACAAAAATGTCAAAACTTAATGTAAAACCAAGGTGCTGCTAGAGGCAGGCTGGCTGTGGTTTTGAATATATTGGCTTTATTTGACTAATTAGTCCTGCTGGGGCCTTCTACCCTTGTTAGTGATCAAGTGAAAGTTGACCAACTGCAAAATGAGGATGTCACATCTGAGAGTCATAAGGTCTCTATGGGAAAGACCTTTAATTTTGACAAAAAACAAGTAGATGCCTAAAAGCCACTTTATAAATGGTTGACCATTTGGCTAATCATTCTGGTGATGATGTTGTAATGGAAAATGGTCTCTTTAAATACTCTGGCAGTAAACTTTAATCGAGCAATAATTTTTCATTCTTATCTTGGGATTGTAAACTTTTGTGTTAGGCCACTTTGGAAGAGACACAGAGGCAGTTTGGAAGGGATCAAGAAGGAGACTACAGGGCCCACTAGTACCTTTGTACACTCAGCCATGCATGACTAGTATAATTCCCTTTAATGCTTCTGGGTCAGGAAAGGACAACCATATAAACTTCAGTCCATTTCTTTATACTTATACATATAGATATGGGAGCTACAACAATGGTGAGTTAAATTGGCACATTATAAGACCCTTTAATTTCTCTCCACAATGTAAACTTTTCTCAACTGAGATTGGGCACTCTCTCCCCTGAAGGGTTTGAGTTAGATGGTGACTTAGGTACCTGTATACACCAGAACCATAAAAGTTTTATGTATTTTCTCCCCAGTGTCCACTAGTGAACTCAGATAGGAAATAGAACTCAACACGCCTAATTATTTTTTGCTTAAGTTAAGATTTAGGAGAGAGAAAAATCAGTACACATGGAGCAAGAATCTTTGTGCCAATAAGCAAGGAATTTTCATTACCTTTGCTTTGCACAACATAATGGTTGCTTGCTGATCAACCACATGAATTTCCAATATCTTTGGTTCACTCCAAGCCCTATGTCAGTAGTAAGTGTGGTTATCTTTACTGACACCATTTATTTCAGCTTAAGGGACTTATTACCTAATCAGCTACATACACTGTACTTTCTGTCTGGACCCTGTGGTTTATGCCCTTTTTCAGAATACCATTTCTTTTTCTACTAATTTGGAGGAAAAGGGCAACAAACAAGACTCCATTTAGGCACTTGTTTCAATCTCTACTTTTTTGCCACTCAGATTCTACTCATTAACTTAACTGCTGTGCATTAACAGAAGGAATCATGAAAGATTCTTACCCTCACACTTCTCCCACAAACAACCTAAATCTTGTGTAAGATAATTTGCTACCAGACCCTAGAGAAACATGTCCCTAAATATGGCCCCATTCCAGAAAACCATGTTCTGACAACATACCATTCTCATTATTAAAACTGACAGGAACTCTAAGGGTCCAAGATTTAATCCCACATACACATTAGTAAATTACCCCTTATTGTTTCATGGATGCTATCAGAAGACATGAAACTCCTGGGTAGGAAGCCAAGGACATTATTATATATGGCATAGCAACCATGAGAAGTAGCTCAGGTAAGAGTGTGTGGCTTTGTTTTGAAAAATCCAGAAAAATGTGGAGGACCACAAAAAGCCCAAAGAAAGCTCTACCTCCCCATCAGGCAATACCCATTTAAATGCCCTATGTGATGCCCTGTATGTTTGCACTTTGAGGGATAAGAAAATAAGCAATTCCCTCCTCTCTAGGGGCTCCAAGAATTATTTGGCCCATTGTTTTTGGTTCTGTCCTTAGTCTGGGTGATTTTGTCTCAAATATACATACTCAGTCAAAACCTCAAGGTTACTCTCTAGATTTTTGAAGTTCTCCCTTGTGTTTTACCCCTTTATATGGTAATCTGTCTTCCATATTCTATCCATAGAGGCTTCCTGAATTCTGTTTCCCTTTTATCCCAGCATTTCTGCCTGGCCTGGTTTGGTTTTCCATTACAGGACATTGTAACACTATGTTCTATAAATTATCTTCAGACAGTATGCTGGGCCATATGTAGGGCTTTACCTGTTTCCCTTCTCTCAAATATAATCTTTGCTACTTGAAAATTATGATGTCATATTTTCTGTTCTAGATTTCTTTGTACCCTTCTTTCCTTCCTTCCTTCCTTCCTTCCTTCCTTCCTTCCTTCCTTCCTTCCTTCCTTCCTTCCTTCTTCCTTCCTCCCTTTCCTTCTTTTCTTCCCTTTTTTATGAACACTTTTTAATAGGAGGGAGTTTAAAATCTGTCCCTGTTAAACCAGTCACAAAAAAATTGTTTTCTTATCTAGATCAGCTTAAAGATTATTCATGAGAAGTGCTGATATGTTACACCTACATTTCATTCTCCATTATTCAGAAGTAGAAAGTATTTCCCTCATTTTCAGTGTTTGAATCTGACATTTTAAGAAGTATGTTTGAAATTATACATTGATGCCTGACCAGGTGGTGGCGCAGTGAATAGAGCATCAAAGTAAAACACGAGGATCCAGGTCCGAAACCCCAAGGTCACCAGCTTGATCATGGGCTCATCTGGTTTGATCAAGGCTCACCAGCTTGAGCCCAAGGTTGCTGGCTTGAGCAAGGGGTCACTCGCTCTGTTGTAGCCCCCCGGTCAAGGCACATATGAGAAAGCAATCAGTTAACAACTAAGGTGCTGCAATAAAGAACTGATGCTTCTTATCTCTCTCCCTTCCAGTCTGTCTGTTCCTATCTGTCGCTCTCTCTGTCCCTGTCACACAAAAAAAGAAATTATTCATTGCTTCAAGTTATAACCCTAGCTATTATAATTTAGTAATTGATTATCCTTTTCATTATACAGTAAACAGTTTCAGAAAACTGACCCTCAGTTCTGTATGTCTGAAGTGAACTCTGTCTTTTCTTTAATTTTTAATTTATGCACTCAGAAACTAGATCCTTAGAATGTCACTACACTTGATTAACTAAGATATCATTTTGGGAATTTAAAAACTATTTTTGAAATGTGAGAATGAGCTAGATTATTCAAAAATGATATTCTTGAACAACTGAAAACTGTTAAAGAGTTACAATTTAGGCAAGAAGTCTTTTCAATGGCATATTAAAAAAGAAAAATGTGACATAAACAGAATATTGCCCATCAATGCAAATGTGTCCTGATAATGGATATTTAATACTAAAATACTGCATAAATATAAGTATATAAATATTCTGAGAGACATTGGATAAAATTGAACACATTTCTAATAGAAGCTTGTAGTCTAATAGAAATGGAAGAACGCACTGTTAACATATCTTAAATCAGCAGCTCATACTGTGTTCAAAAATGAGACTGTTAGGCCCTTTAAAATCTGGAATATGTCAGAATATACTCTCTAATGCTATTATTAAATAAATGAAATCTGTTTAGTAAAATGTATCAAAATTATTATTATTGTAGTTAATCTGAGTGTTTGTCTAGAAAATTGCAGATGCAAAACAAAACAAAAACCCAACTATAAAAAAGTCTCTATAAAGAGTAGTATTGTGAGGCTCAATGTAATAAAGACCACATATTCCAAACCTACAGCCAACATCAGATACAATGGGTAAAAACTAAAAGCAATACCCTTGAGATCAGGAACAAGACAGGGGTTCCTGATCCTCTTTCACCATTCTTATTCAACAGAGTACTGGAAGTCCTAGCCACAGCAATCAGACAAGAAGAAGAAATAAAGGCATCCAAATCAGAAAGGAAGAAGTAAAACTGTCATTATTTGCTGATGATATAATACTGTACATAGAAAATCTTAAAGCCTCTGCCAAATAACTACTAGACCTGATAAATGAATTCCCCAAACTGGCAGGATATAAAATTAATATTCAGAAGTCAGGGGTATTTTATATACCAATAATGAACTTTCATAAAGAGAAATTAACAAAACAATTCCATTTACTATTGCAATAAAAAAGTACCTAAGAATAAATTTAAACAAGGAGGTTAAAGACTTGTACTCAGGAAATTATAAGACATTGAAAAAAGAAATTGAGGAGGATGAAAACAAGTGGAAGCATATACTGTGTTGAAGATAGGAAGACTTACCATCATAAAAATGTCCATATTACCCAAAGCAATTAATATTCAATGCAATTTCTATTAAAATACTAATGGCATACATCACAGATCTAGAACAGATATTTCAAAACTTTACATGGAACCAAAAAAAGAACACGAATAATCTCAACAATCTTAAAAATGAAGAACAAAATGGGAGATATCACACTTTCTGATATCAAGCTATACTACAAGGCCATTGTACTCAAACAGCTTGGTACTGGCATAGGAACAGGCATATAGATCAATGGAACAGAACAGAGAACTCAGAAATTAACCCATGCCTAATGGACAATTAACACTTCACAAAGGAAACAAGAGTATACAATGAATTAAAAACAGTCTCTTTAATAAATGGTGTTGGGAAAAGTGGACAGGTACATGAAAAACAGGGAAACTAGACTACCAACTTACACCATTCACAAAAATAAACTCAAAATGGATAAAAGACTACTAGAAGAAAACAGGCAGTAGCCTCTCAGACATCTGTCATAGTGATATATTTGCCACTATATCTCCACAGACAAGTGAAATAAAGGACAAAATAAACAAGTGGGACTACATCAAACTAAAAATCTTTTGCATAGCAAAGGACACCATTAACAAAATAAAAAGACAACCACAAATATGGGAGAACATATTTGTGGGTATATCTGATAAGGGGCTAATAACCAAAATTTATAGAGAACTTATAAAACTCAACACCAAGAAGAGAAACAATACAATTTAAAAATGGGCAAATACCTGAATAGAAACTACTCCAAAGAGAACATACAGATGGACAATAGGCATATGAAAAAATGCTTAATGTCATTAATTATTAGAGAAATGCACATTAAAACCACAATGACATATCGCCTTACACCTGTCAGAATGGTGCTCATCAACAAATCAACAAACAAGTGTTGGCGAGGGTGTGGAGAAAAGAGAACCCTCCTGCACTGCTGGTGGGAATGCATACTGGTGCAGCCACTGTGGAAAACAGTATCGTATTTCCTCAAAAATTTAAAAATGCAAGTGCCTTATGACCCAGCTATTCTACTTCTAAAAACATATCCTTAGAATCCCAAACACTAATTAAAAAGCAATTATGTACTCCCATGTTCATTGCAGCGTTGTTTGCAACAGCCAAGATCTGGAAACAGCCCAAGTGTCCATCAGCAGATGAGTGGATAAAAAAGCTGTGGTAGGCCCTGGCCGGTTGGCTCAGCGGTAGAGCGTTGGCCTGGCGTGCAGGAGTCCCGGGTTCGATTCCCGGCCAGGGCACACAGGAGAAGCGCCCATCTGCTTCTCCACCCCTCCCCCTCTCCTTCCTCTCTGTCTCTCTCTTCCCCTCTCGCAGCCGAGGCTCCATTGGAGCAAAGATGGCCCGGGCGCTGGGGATGGCTCTGTGGCCTCTGCCTCAGGCGCTAGAATGGCTCTGGATGCAACAGAGTGACGCCCCAGAGGGGCAGAGCATCGCCCCCTGGTGGGCATGCCGGGTGAATCCCGGTCGGACACATGCAGGAGTCTGTCTGACTGCCTCCCCGTTTCCAGCTTCAGAAAAATGAAAAAAAAAAAAAAAAAAAAAGCTGTGGTACATTTACACAGTGTAATACTATGGGACCATAAAAAAAGAAGAAAATTTTACCTTTTGCAACAGCATGGTTGGACCTGGAGATTACTATGCTAAGTGAAATAAGCCAGTCAGAGAAGACAAATACCATATGATCTCACTCATATGTGGAATCTAACGAACACAGTTAACTCAGGAACAAAACAGAAACAGAGACAGGGTCACAGGGAACAGATGCACAGCTGTCAGCGGGAAGGGGGAAGAGGGGACTGGACCAAAGAAGATGAAGGGATTTGACAAAAAACATCTTTATATAACACACATATACAAACAACAGTGTAGCAATAGCCAGAGGGGAAGGAAGGTGGAGTTTGGGGGAGGGGGCCAAGAAGGGGAAATGGAGATGAATAGAGACTTTGCACGGGATATGGGTGGCACAGTGCAGAGCGTAAAGGGTGTTATAATGAGCAGGACACTTGAAACCATGTCAACACAATAAATTAAAAAGGAAAAGTGAAAAAAGGAGTAAGGTATTTGACATAAATGTGCCCACACAATTATCCATAACAAAGCATCTATTAGTTAGAAAATATACTTGAAATATTCAAAAGTTAAATGTGAGAGGGGAAACATTAAAAATGATTTATTCAAAATTTTCAACAAATTCATGTAAATTGCACACTGAATTGCAATGGAATCATAAATTAAATCTAAAAGAAGACCAGAGATTAAAACCCAGGCAGAATGCCCACTAATCATATTGTTAAAGATGGGTGAGCTCAGCTAGTAAAGGACAGAAAAGACACAGAATCAGACAGAAAATACTATTTACACACTCTCTTCATGCACATATTTTACATATTGATTAGCTGAGCCAACCAGAAACACACATATTTGCAAACATCATCTAATCCAGCTGTAGAGAGTACCACCTTCTAGATTTTTTTGTAATACTCATCAAAAATTCCCTTACTTCATTAAATTAGAGAGTAGGAAGGTAATGGAAAGATCATTTATGGACCTCAATCACTTGTGAGAAATACTGTGAATTTGGTACAGAAAGGAGAAATTTTGGGAAGAGTGTATGCTGGGAAGCATTTATTCATAGACAGAATTCCTCCTCTAGTTAGAAAATCTGGCATTGAAACAGGAGAGTTCATGAAGTTAGTTACTCTGAACTAGATGAATGTCTGTTATCAACTATAAATTGAAATAAAAGAATTTCAAAAATACTGAATGAACTCTATCCATTTAAAAGGAACCTTCAAGAACCTGTATGGATAGTGAGGGACACAAGGACAAGCTTTGACATTTGTTTATTGTTAAAACTTATGATTGGAGTAAATTTAGTCTCAGTAAAAACCAATATAAAGAAAAAAAAATCAATAATTAAACTAAGGTAATTCTTGTGGTATGAAAACAAAAAAACACTTTTCTATAAATTTAAAACGTATATGTCTGAAAATGTCACTTGCACAGTGGATAAAGCGTCGACCTAGGAACACTGAAGTCGCCAGTTCAAAACCCTGCACTTGTCGGGTCAAGGCATATATGGGAGTTGATGCTTCCTGCTCCTCCCCCCTTTCTCTCTTTCTTTCTCCCTCCCTCCCTCCTTCCCTCCTCTCTATAATGAATAAAATTTTAAAAAATAATAATTTAAAATATTAGATGCTATTTGCTTTGTTTTCCAAAGACAAATGTAATATAATGAAACTTGAATGAAATTGGCTTAACAGAAAATTTTGAGTAAAAGAGGATGAGATCATGGCACACATAAAAGGAATTTAAAAAATTTGGTAAAATTCAGTCGTCATTCTATTAAAATTTATAAGTAAAATTTAAATACCCTATATAAATATTAAAAAGACTTTTTAGCAAAACAAAAAGCAAACATGCTAAAAGGCAAAATGTAAATTTCAATTTCATTAGCATGATTAATAAGATAAGATGCAAAAACACAATTATTTTTCAATTTTCTCTTTGGCATTTACAGAGTATACAATAAAGCAAAGGGGATTGGAATACATATAAAAGATGCTATAATTCCTGCTGGTATGATTGTGAATGTAGAAAAAACAGCAGACTTGAGTTAAAAATTGCTCAATTTATGAGGGAATTTATTAAGGTCATTAGATAAAAGACATATACATATGGGTGTGCATATTTATATAGTTAGTTCACAATATTAAGACTATATAAATTAATATAAAATGCATTAATAAGAAAGGCAATTACTTATATAAAAATTCTAAATTAAATATTTAAGGACATAAATAAAAATATTCAAATAACAGAAATAGAACCATTCCCATTCATTTTTTGGGAAAACATTGTTTAAGGTAACAGTCCTCCAAAACAATTATATTTATAATGTTACTTGTATGGCCAGTAGCCACGGCCACCATCACAGCTGCCTGGTCTGTGCAGGTTCACACTTGATTCGGACAGACGGTGATGAAACAACGGAGCCAAGAATTGGTGGGCCATTAGCTTTAATCCTAGCTTGCACCTGGTGGGCAAGAAATACACACAGTAGGAAAACACTTCCTTTTCCATTCAGGGCTCCCAAAGCCACTGACTTATCTGAGTTTCCTAGAATCAAAGTTTCTACCTCACCGGCCTAATTCACCTCTGTTCCCCATCTCCTTCTCTCTGCACAAACTGGTTTCTCCTTCAGCAATCTGCCATCTTGGCCGCTTCCCCTATCCTCCATGTGGCCTTTCTCTGCTCTCCTCCAGTATGGGCTTCCCCTAGAACGTAATCCCTCTTTCCCCAGAACAATGTGATCTCTCTTCCTTTTAAAACCTTTTGGCGCAAAAGCCTCCCCCAACATATATTAACATAATCACACCCATCCCAAGCAAGAAGGGCAACTAATATTATCACCTGGGTGACGGGCTTCCACGTGGGCAGCATTATCTTTAACAAAGTGAGCATAATATTTTTTATCTGCCCCACATTACTTCATACAGAAATTATATTGTTTATACTGTATTTCCAAATACAGTGACAAGTCTGTAGAGGCCATACAGGATAGCTACCTAAGGAGCCCTAAAAAATCTGTGCGTGAGCCCACATCAAACTGCACTGAATAGGTATGAAACTGGGAGAGTTTTCCTTTTATTTGGTGCAGATTTCACATTTCTATCGTCTTTTGTTGCTTTCCTGTGTCCTGTCAAAAGTGCGCCATGATTTTATGGACACTGTATAATTTACTTTCATTTAATTATAAAAAGTATATATGGAATTAGAAATATTTGAAATTACAAAAAAATATGAATAAGATTAGCATCAGTATATCTGTAAATGTATTTTATGACAACTATTATATTTTATTTCTGAGAGAAGTGGATTTTTTTTTTTAATTTAGATTGGCAAGAGGCTGGAGAGACTTTTGTTATTCATTGTCACATATTGACTTTCTCCACACCATCCTCAATGGTGATTGTGATTACTAACAGTACTGATGGTGATGAGGAACTGAGCTTGCTAGTGTCTTTGAGTAATGAACTGGAAAATTGAGCAGTGTAGTGTTCTATCTCAGATAACTAAATAACCATGTTCTTTTTTCTTCTGGTGATATAAAAATAACTAAGCCCTTTAAGCATTCTAGCAACTTTATTTAAAATGTTGTAACCTACTTTGTTATTTAAAGAGACTTTTCTAATATTACTTCTACAGTAAATTTTGTTTTCACATGTCACAGCTACCAATAATATTTTGTGATAACTTAATTAAAAGATACACTGACTTACTGAATTATTCATATTTTATTATATTTTCTCACATAAATAATTACCACCACTTTTTAGCAAATTTTCAGTTTGTATCATAAAGTTCAAACTTATTATTGACAAAATACACTTCAAAAAGTAGTGATTATGGAAAAAGCATGGATTCTGTTATTGGTTTATTTTTCAAAAATTTTGCTTAGCAGTTTATCTTTCAACAAAAAAAAGTAGAGAGGCAGCAGTGGATCAGCAGTAGTGCGGCCGGACCAGACCATGGTGCAGTAGATAGAGCATTGGACTGGGATGCAGAGGAACCAGGTTCAAAGCCCCAACTTTGCTGGCTTGAACATGGGCTCATCTGGCTTGAGCAGGGGCACACCAGTTTGAGTGCAGGGTCGCTGACTTGACTTTGGGATGATAGACACGACCCCATGGTCGCTTGCTTGAGCCCAGGGTCACTGGCTTAAAGCCCAAGGTTGCTGGCTTGAGCCCAAGGTCGTTGGCTTGAGCAGGGTGTCACTTGCTCTGCTGTAGACCCCCCAGTCAAAGCACATGAGAAAGCAATCACTGAACAACCAAGGAGCTGCAACAAAGAATTGACGCTTTTCATCTCTCTCTTTTGCTGTCTATCTGTTCATATCTGTCCCTCTCTTTGTCTCTGTCTGTCTGTCTGTCTCTCTCTCTCTCACACACACACATACACACACACACACAGTAGTGTGAACTCTCGAGTTATATTCTGCCACTTAGCAGTATGTTAGTGAAAGCAAGATACTTATCCTTTGTGATTTTCTAAGTCTTAGTGATCCTCTGAAACAGCACTTCTCTGTATGGTCCACAATTCCTGGGATATTCCAAGACTCCTTTTTGTTGGTTTCATGAGGTCAGAACTACTTTTATAAGAATGGTAAGATTTCATTTGCTTTTTCATGATGTTGATATTTGCATTGATGGTACAAAAAGTAAAAACATTAGAATCTTAGCTAAAATCAAAAAAGTGTACCAAACTATCCTGTTTGTCCCTTCCTCCCTCCCCACCCATTGGTATGTTGAAAGCTACTCCTCCAAGTGATAGTATTTGGAGGATGGATCTTTGGGAGGTGATTAGGTCACGAGAGCAATGGTATTAGTGTCCTCATAAAAGAGGCTCCTATGATCTCACTGTTCCCTCCCACCATGTGAGGACACAGGTAAAAGACTGGTTTAGAAACAGGAGTTGGGCTGTCCTCAAATACTGAATCTGCTGGCACCCTAATCTTGGTCTTCCCAGCTTTCAGACTGTGAAAAATAAATTCTTGTTGTTTGTAAGCTACCCAGTCTACAGTATTTTTAAAAAATAGCAGCTGAGATAGACTAAGAGATGGTACTAGTACTTAAAGACTTTCAGATGATATCTGTTGTATTAAGAGCACATACAATTTTTAAATTTTGTGTAATGAAATATGACAGTATTTGAAATCTGCCTTATAAAGTGAACAAAACTTAATTCATTCAAAGTTCAAGATGGAGCAATATATTGTAATGAAAAAGTAGGGGAAAAAGTTTATTAACTTGTGTTTAGGTTTGTGATAAGAGCCTGACCTGTGGTGGCGCAGTGGATATAGCGTCGACCTGGAACCCTGAGGTCACTGGTTTGAAACCCTGGACTTGCCCAGTGAAGGCACATATGGGAGTTGATGCTTCCTGCTTCTCCCCTTCCTCTCTCCCCTCTTCTCTAAAATGAATAAATAAAATCTAAGAAAACTATTCTATAAGAAAGGACCACTTTTCAAGTTGATGATATAATGTCAGAGAATAATATCCACAACTGTCTCAAAAGGATCCTAAATTAAATTCCTTGACTCCTTTCCAAATGTTTATCTGAGTAAGGCCAGAATTTTTTACATACTTAAAACAAACCAACATATCACAACAGACTGATTGCAAAAACAAATATAAAAATTTAGAAGTTTATTTTTTTCAATCCAGATGTTGAAGAAATTTGTAAAAATATAAAGTATGCCATTGTTCTCACTAATTTATTTTTATTTAAAAAAATATGTTTATAGCCCCTGGAAAGTGGCTCAGTGGATAGAGCATCTGTCCAGCATATGGACATCCTGGGTTCAATTCCTGGTCAGGGTACACAGGAGAAATGACCATCTGCTTCTCCCCCTTTCTCTCCCCTTTCTCTCCTCCTTCTCTCCTTCTTATCCTCCCACAGCCAGTGACTCTATTGATTTGAGTATGGCCCCAGGCACTGAAGATAGTAGGTTGGTTAAAGTGCATAAGCCTCAGGTGCTAAAAATAGCTTGGTACTTGAGCATTTTCCCCAGATGGGGTTGCCAGGTGGATCCCAGTTGGGATGCATGTGGGTGTCTGGCTGTCTCCCCTTCTCTCACCTGAAAGAACTAATATGTTAATATGTTATTTGTATTAATACATTATGAGCTTATTATTACTTTAATGAATTAATATTTTAGTGTTTTTCTTAGTTTTTGTTTTGGTTTTGGTTTTTTTATATTTTTCTGAAGCTGGAAATCGGGAGGCAGTCAGACAGACTCCCGCATGCGCCCAACTGGGATCCACCCGGCACACCCACCAGGGGGCAATGCTCTGCCCATCCGGGGCGTCGCTCTGTCACAACCAGAGCCACTCTAGTGCCTGGGGCAGAGGCCAAGGAGCCATCCCCAGTGCCTGGGCTATCTTTTGCTCTAATGGAGCCTTGGCTGTGGGAGGGGAAGAGAGAGACAGAGAGGAAGGAGAGGGGGAGGGGTGGAGAAGCAGATGGGCACTTCTCCTGTGTGCCCTGGCCAGGAATCGAACCCGGGACTTCCACACGCCAGGCCGACGCTCTACCACTGAGCCAACCAGCCAGGGCCTCTTAGTTTTTATTATATTTATTAAGGTAATATTAGTTAACATATAGGTTTCAGGTACCCATCTCTGTACACTGTATTATCTGTTCATCCTCCCATGTCAAGTATTCATCCATTACCATTTATACCCCCATACCTTCCTCTACCTACTCCCTCTGGCAATCACTACATTGTTGTCCATGTCCCTGAGGGGTATTTTTTGTCCATTTTTGATTTAAATATTCTTCACCTCCCTATTTCTTCAGCCTGCTCTCTATTCATGAATCTGTCTATATGTTGTTTGTTAGTTAATTTTGTTTAATTTATTATATAAGTTACTAATGATAGCTATAACCCATATAAACAATATTACTTTAAGTGTTCAATAATTTTTCAGTTTATAGTGGTCATAAGGCCAAAAGCGTTTGACAAGTGCTCTCATAAAATAACAATATACAGTTAACAGGGTTGCTGGCAGAATGTGCTTAGCACAGAATCTGATTCTAAGTGATTTTTCCCCCAGTATTGTAGTTATTTTTGTTCATAATCATATTCACTATAATTTCCTATATGAGAATTATTGCTTAAGAATAATACATTTAATTATTTTGTTTCATCAAAATATATTAAGTAAATGTTACTTTATCTTTCATTATAAAGAACAAGCTTTAAGCAGTTATTTACAGTTTTATCCAGAACCAAAATGAACTCTATATGAACAATCCCAGCTATGGCATCTATGCATTGTAGCTATTTGGATTACTAACTTTCTACTACAAAATATCCATTAGTGCTTGCACGGTCATGATCTTCCCTCCAAGATTCAGTAAGAATGATATAGGCAACAACAAGTATCTTATACGATTAATACACTGGCTGTTAGTGGATGGACTTGACAGTTGAGGATTGTATATTCTATCTTCACCATCAAGGGCGAGTATGACCAGGGTTGGCACCATTTGCTTTAATCTCCTTCTTTATAAAATGGGAATGAGGCTAATGGTTCCCCATGGTGCTCTGAGATGGAAGGATACTAAAGTATTATGAAATACTCAGATTTGGTGTCACCCTGGAGCAGCATATTATTAAGAATTTAGAGAATTGTGAAAGTATAAGTCAGTTTAAAGAAGGAATATCATCACAAATGTGTATCTTTTTTTATGGAAAAAATTTTAAATATCAAATCTCATTCAGTCCTGGAAGTAACATTTAGTATTTTTTATTTGGTTATTGAATATAAGAAATATTCTATACCAATATATTCAACTGAATGTAAATAAAATTCTAAACAAAAGTATGCAAAACTATTATTTCATTCTCCTAAAGAAGAGTGGAGGTTAGAGTAATTAAATATTTAAAACACTGATTTTGTAGCACCTTCCTCAGCAAAACACTCCCCAGTCCTCTGCATATACTCACATATACTTGGACCCATTTAGGATATCCTCTCTAGGCAGGGACATGGATCTAGTCACAGAACGTTTTGAATTTTCTGGCATGCCTTGGGATGTGATTGACATAGCCCGTGTATTTATGTTAAGTGAACCAGATAAAGTGATAACTTAAATAGACTAAGCAGTGCTGGTGGAGGAAGGGACTTTGTGAGAGAAAAGAAAAAGAGGTGTGTTGCTCTGAGATAAAATTGAATAGGACATATGAGGAAGTGCAATAGCAGATAGATTTATAGGCATGATATTAAAATCCAGGGCAACCTGAAATAGAGGAATCTTAGTAGGCCAGAGTAACGTGTGGGCCAAAGTGGGAAGGCTGGAGGCAAATAGTTGAAGGGGCTTTTTGTGTGTGTGTGCAGCATTTAAGGTCTTCAACCTCTTGTAATTATTGGAGATAGAGTCAAATCAATAATGATGCCTTTGATAACTTTGTTACCTTATTGATGTGCTTCTATATTTTAGGCACCACTGTGGATATTCTATAAGCATTAACTTATTGAAAACTCATAAAAAATTCAGTAGAGAAGAAATTTGAGGCAAAAATTGTTGTTTGCCTGTGGTCAGAGAGGAAGTGTGAAAATTATGGGCTTCCATCATCTCAATTTAAATCCTTGTGATTTTGACACCAACATTGATGAATTTCCCAATACAATAAAGTGTTTTCAGAATTATGGGCATCAAATGAAAAGTAGAAAATCAGAAATTTTGAAAATGCTGACTTGAGAATAAACCACTTCAAACAAGACCTCTACTTTTCAGAGAAACAATGTCTCAAATGACACTGTTTGGGAGACACTAATCATAGAAACCTTTTGGACCACATATGAACCATATGTAAAGTGCCAGAATAATGTCCCCTAAAAATTTCCACATTCTCAACCCTGGAATCTGTGAATATGTCATTACCTTACATGGTGAAAGGCACTTTACATATGTAATTATATCAAAATATTAATGTAGTAAAATGATCGTGGATTATCTGGGTGCTCCTATATAATTGCAAAGATCTTTTTTTCTTTGTTTTTTTTTTTCAGTTAACATATTTTTTAAAAAAATTTCAATAACAGTTGACATACAACATTATATTAGTTTCAGGTATATAACCAAGTGATTAGACATTTATAAACTTATGAAGTGATCCCACTGATCAATCTTTATAAGTGTAAGGAGAGGCAGGAGCGTCAGATTCAGAGATGTGATAGCTGAGCAGAGGCTGGAGTGAGGACATTACTGGCTTTGAAGATGAAAGGGAGCCATGAGCCAAGCAATGACTGATCTCCAAGCAAAGACGAGGAAGTGACATGCCTTCGTTCACTTGTACATGGATGAGGGTGTGGAGGGAGGAGAGTCTTTTGAGGTGCATGAGGACATGGCCACCCTTGAGGATTATGAGGAAGTTGAAGCAGATAGGCTGAGGGAGATGCTGAGGGTGAAGACTGTGCATGTGTCTTTCACAATGTCACACTCTGGTGTCCTGGGACTGTTTTTAATTCTGTAACATGAAGTCTATTTTATTACAAATTTGTCAATAAAGGTGATTTTATTTTAAATGCAAGAGAAAACAAAACAAAATAAAAAACTTAGAGAACCTCGAGAAGGACACAGCACTGCTGAGATCTTAATGTTTGGCCTCTAAACCCCACTTTAGAGCACTGACTTGCTTCAGAATGAAAGGTAGAAATTTGTGGGTGATAAGCCACCAGGTTTGTGGTAATTGTTTACAGCATCAAGAAGAATTAAATAAGTGCTTTTAAATGCTAAAATTAGCAGGTTACATGAAGACGTTCCCCATTCCTTTCCTGTTCACAGGTCTTGGATTCGGATAGCAGGTATAGACCATCTGGTTTCTGGGTAGAATTAAACCTACTCAGTTTTGCTATAGTCTGAAAATACTGAATATTGGGTTTTGCAAATAGAGTTTTACCTGGGATAATTATCTAAGTAACTAAGGATTGAATTATTTTCTAAATAGTGCAGGTCATGGGCTACTGCTATGAAAAGCTTATGTGTCCTTTTAAGGCTTTAGATTTTTTAAAACTAAAGAACTTGCACCTGGTAGTGGTGCAGTGGATAGAGCACTGATCTGGGACACTGAAGACCTCAGGTTCGAAACCCTGAGGTCTTCAGTTTGAATGTGGGTTCATCCGGCTTGAGCACAGTGTTGCTGTTTTGAGTATGGGATCATAGACATGACCCCATGGTTGCTGGTTTTAGCCCAAAATTGTTGGCTTAACGCCCAAGTTTACTGGCTTGAGCTCTAGTTTGCTGGCTTGAACCCTAGTTTGCTGGCTTGAGAGGAGTCACTGGCTTGGCTAGAGCACCTTGGTCAAGGCACATAGGAGAAAGTAATCAATGAACAACTATGGTGCTGCAACTATGTGTTGATGCTTCTCATCTCTCTCCCTTCCTGTTTGTCTGTCTCTGTCTGTCCCTTCCATCTCCTCTTTCTTTCTCTTTCTCTCACTAAAAAAAAAAAAAATAGTAATATGAATTAAAACTGAAGAATTTGCAATAAAATTAACATACCTCCCAGAACTCCAAAAGGACCATACCTATTCAGTAGTAGAGGAATCCCAGGCTACATGCAACTGTTGGCAGTCCCACTGCCATTTGGGAATCAGGAAACCCAAAAAAGCTCTCAGCTGGACAAAAAATTGAGTACTATCATTTTGGATTTTATTTAAATTAGGATTTTGGATATGTAGCTTTTAATATTCAAGGTTAAAGAAAATAATCTTGAACTTCAATTCTTTTGATCTTTGAATTTTAACTTTCAAAGTGATTTACAATTTTAATTTATACTTCTCCTTTGGAAATTTATAATAAGAGGGGACTTATATTCAAATTTGGTTAATTTCTATATTATTTGCCTGCTATTATTAGAGTATATGTTTCAGCTTTTTATAGGCTTTTATTTTCAGTCTTATGTACGGTTTTACTTAAAACAGAAAGAATAACAGTGAGTTTCAGATGATGCCTTATCTGCCCTGTGCAGCTGCTTAGCTTGGAAAGGATGGTAACTTCCGTTGCAAATTATCCACCATGATGGAAGACAAGCTCAGGTGGACTGGTAGTTCTGTATTTCTAGAGGTCTTATCCTTCACTGAGTAATTTGATAATTTTTTTATATATCCAGAAATTCACTATAGACAAATTTTATCATCCACAGACTTACGTACATAATTGTGATGACGTACACTCTTAGAAAAACATTTTCTATTTCTTTTCTCAATGTGTGTAGATAGCCTATTATGTACCATGTGTTCTTAAATGTTGGATAGTGTGGGAAGAAAAATAGAGACAAAAAATACTCGTATGTTTGAGGACGACTTGTCCTTAGCACGGACTTATTTAGAATAGAGTTCTGATCCGTTGTACAGGGTGCTGAAAACAAAGAGTGGAGTACCCACCAGAGTCCCCAGGAGGACCTGAAAAAGGCAGTGTCTGGAAACAGCCTCCTGAATGGCAGCAGGAAACCAACCATTGACTTACCTAGTGATAGATTGGCAAAAATAACCAAGTATTCTGAGTTCAGCTATGTTTTCTTCTTTGTGAGAGGAAATAAGCTCAGGGTTTTCTACTTTTTCCCTTATGGTCTTACCACTAGCAGAACTTTTCAGGAAGATCTAATTCTGCAAAGTATCTATAGACATAAACAACTCCAAACCTGGTCTCTATTTGTAGTAAAGGTGATATGTCAGCCTCCATCTTTACTCTTCGTTTTATTTATCAACTTATTCAGTCGTTATCAGGGAGGAAGAATGCTATTTATTGATGTACTTTAAGAACTCTAATATATTTTTATATTAAAGACTATAGTTTACAAAAATGCATAGTATTTTAAACCAGACCATAAAAGTTTGGAAAAGTGAAGATGCCCAGATAAATACATGTGTGCATGCTCACAAACACACTCTCCCTCTCTCTCTCTCTCTCTCTCTCTCTCTCTCTCTCTCTCTCTCCTATGCTGGATGTGAATGGGTTTGTGTTGTGCATTATTTAGGTATATTATTCTTTTGAGTCAATAAACTTCAAAAACCTGATATGGTTATGTAAAAAAATGCCAAGGATAGAACTTGCTCATGAATATGATGGCAATCATCAGGGAAACCTGTTACAAATGCCAGAAGCAAGAGAAAATAAGTAGTAGAGTGCAATAAAGATCAAAAACAAATCAGCCAAGGCTGGTGGGAAGTCACTGGAAAATGACCTTATATTTTGATTCAGTGTAATTTCCTGGAAAATCCTTCTCTCAGTTTAAGTACTGATGCCATAGGTTCAATGACAAATCTTTAACAATATAACAGGATTTCTTACATTGGTTTCTTGATTCATGCTGGCACATTTGTACAATATGATATCCTAGTGTTAGTGGAGAGCACAGGGGACAATACCCAGGTTAAGTATCATATTTTTGCAGACAGGAAACTATCTACTTGTTAAAGCAGAAATAATTTTGAGCAAACACCCAAAGCACTCTAGAACAAGAAACTCATAGAGAAAGTACAGCAGACAACCTGACTAATCAATTGTCTGATTTCTTATCGTCTGTGAATCTTTTCCAATTCTGTTAATTACAGGCTGTTTCTAAAATTATTCTAATTTAGGGCAAAGTTTCATGTATACAGGAATAAGTGTGATATCAGATCTGTGTCACACTGAAGATATAAGAGGGTTATGAAACAGCTAGAAAAATAGACTGACAAAATATAGCCTTTGGGAATTCAGGATAAGATTGAATGCATTTCCTCAAAATATAGTACTCTGAAAAATGTCATGGTGCTCTCATGGGCTTTGTGCTCTCACTTTAGCAAAAGTCAGTCTTTAATATTGTATCATTGACCTAATTTAACACCGTGCTGATGCACTGCATTTTCTGAAAATTGTAATGACACCAATTTAAAAACCTCTGAACATGATGATATCCCTTGCATTATGTAAGAACAGGGAAGGCTGTAGCAGCATAGTTAATGGTAACAAGAACAGACACTGGAGCTAGAGTTTCTGAGATTAATACATGCCTTGACCATATCCTGGCATGATATATCAGGAACATTTGGCGCCTTATTTTCCTCTGCCTCCAAATTCAATTAAAATACTTATTCTTAACCCATAGGGTAGTTATGAGAATAATGTGGCTTAATATTTATAATGCTGTCACAAGTAAATGGTATATATGTGCTAAACTAATTTTTAAAATTAATAATCTAAAAAGAGTCCTCTGTTGCTTTGTAAGAATTTCTGATTATCAGCAAACCTAGTTCCGTACCCTTGTTATGTATCATCATAATTGTATTTTATACTTTCATAGAACGTATTTAATCTTACAAAATTTTACTTACTATTTACTACTTAATGGAGTATAAACACCAGGACAGCAGAGTCATTATTTATCTTATTACCTGTGATTACATAATGGCTAAAGACTGCTTTAAACCTGTTACCTGATAAATACAGGGGTGAGCAAAAGTTGTGAGTATGTAAAACAGAGTTAATAAAACTATTGTAATAATCATAATCTGCATGTCTTTCTCCATAAAAACAACTTTAAGTCTATTTTTCCCACTCCTGCATTTATTAAATATGTGATTGAAATAAAAATGATTCATGCTTCAGATAATCCTTGATATGTGAGTACAAGTAGCTAGAACAGTACTCAGTAGGCACTCATTGTTCCTTGACTTGAATTGACTAATGCTACTCTAAACTACTCAGTCAAAAGATCAGACAGTTACTAAATGCTTCCACGTGGATCACTCAACATGTTTTCTATAGTCATGAATGTAACGGAAGCAATGCCTAAAGCTGCAAGGTAATGCAGGGTGAGAGTGATTTCTGGACCATTCCTGTTCCCTTCTTGTGCCACTTCAAAGCTTCTCAAGGATAGTAACTGATTTTCCAATCTGAAAGAGTTCTGATGAACTTGCAGGGTCATTGCAGTTCTATATATCTATTGTAGAAGACCCACCCAATCTTTAGATTAAAATTAGTGTGTGTGGTTTTGGACATTGTGAAAACTCTATATGCATTTTTATGGCAGAATACACTTCTAAAAATGTGTAGTTCACTTTTAAAATAACATACAGTAAACTTGACTCTTTTTGATGTACAGTTCTATAACTTGAACCATATATACATGGTTTAATGATATTAATACTACCATAATCAGTATAGAAAATATTCTATAACCCCAAAATACTCCCTTATGCTGTCCACTTATAGTCACACCTCTTTCTACCACCCTGAACACCACTGATATGTTGCTATAGTTTTGTCTTTTTTATAGTTTTACATTAATACAATCATATAATATGTAATCTCTTTAGTTTGACTTTATTTGCATAACATAATGCCTCTGTAATTCATCAGAATTGTTGCATATGTCAACAGTTAACTCTTTTTTATTGCTAAGATGTTTTGCACTGAAGGGTTTTGCCACTATTTGTGTATTCTCCTGTTTGAGATAATTTGGGCTATTTCTAGTTTGGAGTGATTATAAACAAGCATTTGTAGAGGGTGTACAGGTACCTAGTGTTCTCTACCAAAAGGGTACAGTGATAGTGACAGAGGAGACATTTCAGTGCTCATTAATCTTAAGAATGATGGAGAAGTTAATTATAGTTCAAAAAAGTTTAAAGTCATAAGGTCAAATATATGGTCTAAGATTTTAAAAGAATTCAAATGATTCAAAAGAATATAACCAGAGGTGAATTAAGACGATTTGAATTACTGACTCTTTTTAAATCTGCATTATAATTATATGTTACTAAAATATACATCAGGTTTTTATTGACAATCATGTATAAAGATTTTATTTTAAGGTTATTAAGCATAATCAGCTGTAATTGCAAAAGGAGGGCCAGGACCATGTGTTATAATAAGCCCTTATCAGTGATTTGATGAACACTGCAGTTTAAGATTGACAGCTCTAAATTTTCGAAATAGAAACCCAGTGCAATGACGACCAATATGTCACTTTAAAGAAAATGATACAAACTAGTCGATTAATATCAGTATGTCATGTCTTCTTACTCTGATTCTTGGTTAACTTTGAAGCATAGTATTTCCTTTATATTCAAGGAAAATCAAGCTATTTTCTAGATACCATCATTTTAATTATCTACCAAAAAAGTTATTGTTAATTTATACTTTATTATAAAAAGCGTCTATTAAAGTTGACTCTGGAAGAGACTGTCTCCTGTTGAAATAACTACAGCTGTGACTCTAGGTGCATCCCACTGTGGAGTAGGAAGCAGTGTACTGAGACTTCTCCAGGCCCCAAGGGAAGAAGACAGATTGGTGTCAGCAGGTCGCTAACACTAGAAACTAATTTAGAGAATCAGTCCATGTCTTTCAATAGTTTTAGTATCAAATGTGTCCTTTCTATGACAGTGTCCCCTCATTTATTCAAATAAGACTAGATTAGAATGTCTCCTACTGCAGTTTAAAATCTCTCCAGAAAAATGTACCTATTTACTATTTTTCATGACAATCTGATACTATTTAAACAGTGTATGTTTCCCAAGAAATAAGGTATGTATATAGGTAGATTAACATTTGATCCATGAAGTAGGAGCGGCCAGAAAGAAGTGACAGATTTAACCTGAGGTATTATAATCAATCAAAAAGGAAATAAGGTACCGTGACTTTTGTCATTATTTAAAGTACTGCTTCTTTCTTAAATAGCACTATTCTTTTTTCTCAAATAGGACTCCAGATGATTGATAGGCATAAAATTCATAGTTCTAAAATGGTACTTTTTCCATTAAGCTATCCTGGTGTAAAGAACTGTGACCGTGATAGGAAGGAAAGCAATAGGGGGAAGCCCAAGCAAAGCCTCTGTATTGCTCTTAGGTCCCGAAACTGCCTCCGTTTGCACACACAGGCCTACTGACCTGAAGTGCTTACTTCAGCCAATGAAACAAGGATCTTCTTTTCTTTCTTTTGGAAACCTATGGAGTTATTAAGAATAACATCAATGGCTTTACGAGTATAAATTCATTTTACAAAATGGCTTGCTATCTGTTTCTTTTCTTCACGATTATGTAGGTAAGTAGTGATAACAATAGACACACTATTCACAGATTTTTTTTTAATTTTTTTTTTTAATTTATTGATTTTAGCCATGGAGGGTGGGGGAGGCAGAGAGAGAAACAGAGACAGAGAGACAGGAACAGAGGTCTGTTTCTGTATGTGCCCTTGACCAGGGGTCGGACTGGCAACCTCTGTGCTTTGGGTCGACACTCTAACCAACAGAGCTATCAGGCCAGGGCTATTCACATATTTTTAAAGCCCTGAAATGTGAGGTTTAAGAAGATAATATGTTTCCTCAATATGTTCCCTGACTCACTGGAGAAAGACTTATATAATTCATTTTTTTATGGAACGCTTTGACACTCTACCTGAGGATGTAAGCTCGTAATGGTGATTCTTTTAGAAGGGTGAAAATGTCAACTTTATGTTGTCAGAGTTAAAGGAAGTGAATTCCTTTTACTTACTTTAAATTCGAGTTTCCTTACAAAAGATTGTCTGAGCACCTGGGAATTTTTTTTAAACGACTCACTTACGTACTCAGTGAAGAAGAGTTCTACCATCTTTTTGGTTTATGACCCAATGAGGCTTTCTTTTATACCTGCTGTGTTTCCATAAGTGCGGAGTAAGTTCAAATAACATTTAAAAGCACATTTGTTAATGGCGTTCTCTATTGCTATTTACATTTAAAAAGTGCTAGACAATCATGACATGATATGTGTCTTTTTGTGAACATTAACATTTTACAATGCTTGAGTGAATGTCACATCCCAAGCTTCAAATTTAGTTTAATTGTTATATAGTGTAAATGCAGTTCTATTTAAATTCTCACTCTTATAAACATAAGCATGATTTCCACTTCAGAGACCAAGAAGAGGTGGAACTTTACTATGCATTTTTCAAACAATTTTATTATAATATGAACCAAAAATTAAAAAGAGAGTGATGTACTCCTAAATAAAGTTTGCAATGCTTTTCAAAAGACTTATTTTCTCTTTTGCTGGTTCTTTCCATATAAGTGTCTAAGGATCAGCTTCCATGAGTCAGATGAAACAAGTGAGCTTCTACTTGAGCACTTCAGAGGGATGAAAAGAAAAATCCTTTCTCTTTACTGTCTCTTAGGCAAACTGGATTGTGTTTGTTTGTCTAATTAACAAACCAAACAAACACAAAAGCCTTTGTTAGTCTGGTATTTTTATAATACAAACAAACAAACAAAAAAGAATTTGTTGCCTTAAGCATATTTAATCAAATAGAACTGCATTTTTTTCTTCTGAAAAAACTGTTAGAGGGGAGGGTATGTGATTTCAGAGTAAACAATTACAAGGCAGGGGTTTATACATGAGAACAGAAACCTGGAGTATAAAAACAGACCAGGCACAGAGCAGAAAACTTTCTTACCATTTATTCCCATTGTATATTTGTGGTTTTCTGTTCTGATAAAGCAAATAACTAGCTTTCTAGTTTTTTAATTTTGTGGTGTTAGGTTGAGGGAATGGCTAAAAATTAAGTGAAGGTATATTTGGATTGTTCGGTTGTTTTTGGTAGTTAGTGGGTAAGGATTATAATAACTACAATTTGGGTCCATAGTTGTAACTTTATATATTTTTTTCCTAAACACATATCACTCTTTCTATGTGTTTAGTCTAATTATTATCTCATGCTTTATTTTATAAAGGAGCAAACACATCTAAGTGACTTGCTTAAGACCACAGAAGCATTACATGTAGACTCAGAGTTTACAGTAAGGCATTAGGGCTTCAGACCACTACATTTTCTTTCAAGATGCTGCGCATTTAGCATTTTTTTGGAATGACTTTGATATTTACTCCAATTTGAAATATTAAAGGCCCAAAGTGGTGGTGTTTGGAATCTTGATACTAGGATAATCTCTTCTAATGAGATCGGTATTATCATTTCTTCTATGAGATGCTTTTGATTATATTTGTAACATATCTTAGAGAAAATTATATATTGCAAAGAACTAATAAATTACTATAAAAGGTGGTCTCATAATTCCTCAAGTTCTATTTTATTTAATATTAATTCAGAAGTGTTATTTCTCACCCACTCCTTGGATAAACATTGAGTGTTAACCTATTATATAGAAATAAGTTGAATTATCTATACCAGTTATTTAAAGTGATTGGGAAAGTACTTGCTGTGCACTCATTAAAAGGTATCAAGGCCCTGGCCAGTTGGCTGAGTGGTAGAGCGTCGGCCTGGCGTGCAGAAGTCCCAGGTTCGATTCCCGGCCAGGGCACACAGGAGAGGCGCCCATCTGCTTCTCCACCCCTCCCCCTCTCCTTCCTCTCTGTCTCTCTCTTCCCCTCCCGCAGCGAGGCTCCATTGGAGCGAAGATGGCCCGGGCGCTGGGGATGGCTCCTTGGCCTCTGCCCCAGGCGCTGGAGTGGCTCTGGTCGCAACAGAGCGACGCCCCGGAAGGGCAGAGCATCACCCCCTGGTGGGCAGAGCGTCACCCCCTAGTAGGCGTGCCAGGTGGATCCCGGTCAGGCGCATGCAGGAGTCTGTCTGGCTGTCTCTCCCCGTTTCCAGCTTCAGAAAAATACAAAAAAAAAAAAAAAAAAAAAAAAAGGTATCAATACACCAGGGCATAATTATTTTTACTATAAGGGGAACTCTGAGGCCTAAATCAAATCTCTGGAGGAGTATCCCGTAACTTTGGTCCTGCTTTATGGTGTCATAACCTTTTTCTTTTTTAACCTCTACCTCATCTTTTCTGAAAAAAAAAAAAAAAGTTAGCTCACCAGAAATACACACTTGGGAATATCACCAAGAGTAAAGTCATTTGAGGGCTTTATAGATATTTATTTACCTCTAGTCTGCTAATTTTAATAGCCAGGCTATCCAGAGAGACCCAGGAATATAAAATATTCTTAAAATCTTTCAGCTAATTATTTGGGTAGGAATATAAAATTTACCTGCTTACTTTAAGGAAAGGAGATTAAAATGGTGTGCATACCCTCAAATAAGAAATGCTGATTAGTAATGTTCTCAAAGTTAGAGGAATTCCTTCCTCTCTGATTCCCTTATATAGTAAAAAGAAAAAAATGGTACATTCTGAATTAAGTGAGGATGTGTAGTTTCTATGGATTTTGGCCAAATATATGAGCATATTTAGAAAATTTAGAATTGCAGAAAACTCTCTTAGACTATCCCAAATATTTCTTGATGCTAGAACTAAGCTAAACCTGTTGAGGCTTCAAACTCTCCATTTTTACTTAGAAGTCAAACATCATCTCTTGCACCAAATATACTATAGACATCTTAGGCTCCTAAAGTTTAGATTACATGACTTCTTCAGGTTTATACATCCAAGTGTCTAAAAGAAAGTTTATATCCAAAAGCGTTCTCTAAAAGTGACATGGCAATAGAAATTAAACCTTGGCAGAAATGATACATCTCTGTACTTCTCAGTGTTCAAATCCATAGTTCTAGCTTTCTGTTTTTTAGCAAGAGAGACAGAGACAGAGACAGATCAGGACAGACAGACAGGAGGGGAGGGAGATAAGCATCAATTCTTCATTGCAGCACTTTAGTTGTTCATTGATTGCTTTCTCATATGCGCCTTGTCCCAGGGACCCCAACCCAGCCAGTGACCCCTTGCTCAAGCCAACGACCATGGGGTCATGACTATGATCTCATGCTTACATCAGCAACCCCATGCTCAAGCTGGTGAGCCTGTACTTAACCCGGCAACCTCGGGGTTTCAAACCTGGGTCTTCTGTGTCCAAGCCTGTGTTCTATTCACTACACCATCGCCTGGTCAGACCATAGTTCTATCTTTATAAAGAGAGCTGAAGTCCATTCTATCTTAGTACTAGTGAAATAGATTCAGTATTGTAAATTTGAAACTTAGGATATTAACCTTTTCAGGGCATCAGAAGAACTATGCACAAATGGTTGCTAGATTCAATTCCATTAATTGAAGGTATTTATTAAAGTTCCATAGGGTATAATTTATTGATATGAAAAGTTAATGTCTACATTCAGAGAATATATTTATATTCTTATTCTCTTCCCCCACATTTATTTAATTTATTCAGTGAGAGAAGAGAATGCAGAGAGACAGACCTCATGTGCCCTGACCAGAATCCACTCAGCAAGTCCACTAGGGGGCAATGCTCTGACCATGTGGGAGTGTTGCTCTGTTGCTCAGCAACCGAGCTCTTCTTGGTGCCTGAGGCAGAGGCCATGGAGACATCCTCAAGCCCAAGGCCAACTTACTCCAGCTGAGTCATGGCTACAGGAGGGGAGGCGAGAAAGAGAGAGAGAAGAGAGGGGAGAGGGGTGGAGAAGCAGATGCTCGCTTCTCTCTCCCCTGACCAGTAATCAAATCCAAGACATCTATATGTTGAGCTGATGCTCTACCACTGGGAAAACCAGCCAGGGCCATATTTTTTAATTCTTGTCACTAACACCTCACATGGTTACCATTTTCTTTTGTGTGTGTGTGTGTATGTGTGTGTGTGTGTGTGTGTGTGTGTGTATGGTTAAGAATACTTAAGATAATGAAGCTTTAAAAGACAGATATTCTACTCTATCAGTCTTTTTTTAAGTTATTTTGGTTATTCTTGCTTATTAGTCTCTACAAATAACACTGCTTAATTTTTAAAATTAATTGGTAATTAAATTTATTAAGTTTGAAAGTAATTGAAACCTTGACAATATTGTTTTACAATTCATAAATATAGTCTACCCATTTATTTGATTTATATCAAGAGTGTTTTGTTCTCTTTAAAATTCAGATACAGATCTTATTTAAAAATTATACTGAGTATTTTTTGATTTGGAACTATGTAAGTAGTAGGTTTAAAGTTTTCAATTTCATCACTGTTACATAGAAATACAATTTGTAATTGTATGTTGACCTTGTATCCTGCAACATTTCTAAACTTTCATCTTATTTCTAGAAGCAATTTATTTCTTCTTTTTTCCTTACTACATTGGCAAGAACATCAAGTGTGATGTCTACAGTAAGGGTAGTAAGAGGACATTCTCACCTTGTTCCCAATGTTAAGGGAAAAACATTTTTTTTAACCATTAAGCATAATATTGGGTGTAGTATTTTGTGTGGATCCTTTTTATCAAGTGGAGAGGGGTCCCTCCTGTACATAGTTTTCTGAGAGTTTTTACAAGGAGTAAATGATGTAGATTAACTCTTATTTCCCAATGTAAATATCAAGTCTAAGAATCACTCTTACCAGTCATGTGTTATCTTGTGACAAGACATGTTAGGAGTAATAATTTCCCACATCAAACCTATGAGATGCTTCTCTCAGTATTTGATATATTGACTGGAGAGGGTGATTGTAAAAGGAATACAATACCTAAAAATGTACTTCTTCAGCTCTGACAACTTTCCTGAGTTTGAGAACTATATTGATGAGAGGTTAAGACATATTTTTGGTTATTTAAAAGATAAATTAATATTTAAAAAACTAAATCAATTACTTTCCTTATACCCAAACCTGTTCTGTATTCAACATCTCAGTCAATGTCACCCAAATATACTCAACATGGTAGGTTTAGAGACCTTGCCTTCAGCCTATCCCTTTATACAATTTGTAATCAAATTCTACTTGTCTCTTATTCATGAATCAGAAAAGAAATTGCCAATGAGTTATTTTGATGCTGTTTCTAGATCCATCTTTGTCTCTTTCTCTTTCAACCTCATGTAATTCTTACTGATGCACCTCTCAAAATTATTTTACTTTCAAATTCATCCAACAAAAAATTCTGTATATAACAATTTAAAGATGTTTTGTAAAATTTAAAATGATTAAATTTTTTTTCCCCTGGCTAACATAATATCCAGCATCTTTCCTATTACATGCTACTTTAGTAAACATATTTTCATCAGTTTTCCTTTTGAATCTTCTCTCCCTGCTCATCATTACCCTAGCTACATTCCAGTTAAATAAAACCCTTGACTGTATTTAGATGTGCTATGTGCTCTCCAATCACAATGCTTTTGAAAAATGCTGTTTCTTATGCTTAAAAGGCATTTTCCTCCTGCTCTGTCTTCTATGTTCTACTCCATTTTTAAGAAATAGCCTAAATGTCCTCACCTCAACTAAGAGTTTCATGGACTTTCTCAGGAAGAACATTCATTTTCTGTTTTGCTCGGAGGAACTTTGTACCTACACTTATTGGAATATTTCACATGTTGTTTTATGTATATGTGTGTGTATACACGTAAAACTCCTTTGATTATAATTTTATTATATTTGTGATCTCAGCTCCTAGCAACTGCTCCAGACATAGCAATTTGTCAGTTACCTATACCTATTAGTACTAGTATGATATTTCAAAACATAACTTGGTTTGATTATCTTGTATGAGCCTTGGACTCCTCAAGATAAGCCTAGTCATATAAATATTACTGTTTTCTTTAGCTTATACTGTTATTCTAACTGCTAATATGTTGCCATTTTATTTTTTCATTAGAACTTTGAATTATATGAATGGAGCTTAATAAAATTCACTATTATGCATTTATTAATATTTTTCCCTAAAAATAATTCTAACTTCTATAACTTTAATGCATAAGTTATTATTTTTTATAAAAAGTGACATGGAATTAGCATAATTTAAAGCACTGTTTATGATCAGTTATGAATAAATTAGCTATTTCCCATTATATTGCTTTCAACATAACATGTGAAATTATATAATTTTTAAATATTTGGTATTCTATAAACCAATCTGGAAAAATATTTTACAAATATTTATAAAAGTATACCATTAACAAAAACTTAAATTCAATAGCATTCACTTCTTCAATATTTTAAAATACTTATGTGTAACAAAATGTAATAGATACAAATAACTGCCTTCATAACAGAAGGAAAGATATGCAATAAAAATATAAATAGAATAAAAAGAGGTGATGATGATAAACTTAAATAATGTTTATTTTTAGGTTTTATTCACTCATTTACTATAATAACCTGTGATGTGTTTTTGCAAAAGTTGGAATTTATTGTTAAAGGGACATACCACATAGTAGAAACAATACATTATTTATTCCTTTATTCTTGACTAATAGCTTGACCTCAATAAATAAATATTTTAGAAGTTTAAATTCAACTGTACTAAATAAGCAGTTTACTCAAACTTTTATATTGTTAACCAAATAATTTGTTTCCTATTAGAAATCTGTATGAATCATAGATAAAGCTTAAAATTCATTGTAATAGACATGATTAAATTACTAACATAAATATTTTATTCAACATATTTTTGAAGTATAAAGAAATATATGAGAAAAATTATGTATTTTATGTATCTAGGAGATAATTTGTGACTTTTTAAGTCATTTAAATTATCTAAATATAAGTTTAATCAAAGTGTACCTAAGTAATAAATGTAAAAATTTTAAGAGAAAATATCTGTCTTTACAATTGCTGGTAATTGTATTTGTATGTAATTCATGAATATATGTATAAGCATGAATAGGCTACTGGTTCTGCTTTAAGTTTGAAACTAGTTTCTGGATTCAATTATGAGTTTAGATAATTGTGTTTAGATGTTTTAATGCCTAATTGATTATGCTACATTTGCTTGATTGTGGTTGAAATGAAATTTTAATGCTTGGTTAGTGATTTTTCTTTAGTAGATATTAAATAGATTTACTGTTTAGGAGTGCATTACTTTTTTTACAGAGGTTGTCAGGAATCTTTCAGGCAGGGAAGCATATGTTTTGATTATTATTATTATTTTAATGAATAAGGAAAATAGATAAAAATCCAAGAGGTAATTAGAAATCAAGACAAACTGAATTCAGAACATGAAACCTTACTTAGTATCATAATTTTTGCAAAGGTATTTTAACTGCTGCATCAATAAAGTCAATATTCAAATGTCTTTTCTGACATAAAATTTTCTACTAAGATAGATTTATTTAAAAATTTACTTTGCAAGATTGTTTTTAGAGCATGTGTTAAATGTTGATAACAGTGTGAAAAGGGCAGTCAGGGGCAGTCCTTGAGAAATTTTGGTTCAACAAAATCAAATGGTATTTCTAGTGTTCATAATGCATTTTAGTGTAACTCCTTTAATGTAAATATTGTCCTCAAAAGAAGAATTAAAAGATGCAAGACTTTTTAGCATCTCTTTCTGAAGATTATCTTGAGAATATATTTTGAGAAACACTTGGTTAATTAATTTACCCTGGAATCATATTTGGAGACAGGAAGCCATATTACCCATATTTATAGTAGCATAATTAAGCATTGCTTTTAAGGGAACATTTGAATTTGTCTCAAATAAAATGTCTGTATTTTGATCCAAACTCTCACCATCTTTTTCATTTTTGTTATGTATTCTTTCCTCTGGCCACTGCTCTATCATCAAAAATATTTTCTGCACTTCACTGATACTTAATGTGAATTTTCCTTCTATGAATTTTTTGATATTTTTCTTTTCCTTAACTTCCATGTAGTATAAAGGATAGGGGTTTTTATTTGGCCTTTATATTTGGTAATTTTTGAGTAAGGAAGATAATAATTAAAAGAAAAACAATGCCTTAAATGCTATAGAAGTTATGGTGTCAATATCTGCAATAGAAATGGGAGAGCAGAGAGGTCGCAATGCCTCTCCTGGCATGACTGCCGCTCTGGAGGAAAACAAGATCACACCTCCCTAAATCTGCTGTTTCTGGCAAAGTACCAATATAATTGATTAAATAAGGAAAAGGCCTAGCAGCGGCGTCTGGCTAGCTGCTCCTCACATTGTCTCTCCCCTAACTGCAGCATGTTGTGCCTTGGAACATAGGACAAACACCTTCTGGAGGTAGCCTTCTGCATGCATCCTTTCACCCCAGTGACAGACGATTTTGCATTTGACAGGACTGCTGATAAATGGATAAGGAAGATTGATAATTTTATATACTCTTCTCTCTGCGTGTATCTTATTTTATCAGGGCAGATACCCAGATGTCAAAGTACTGGCTCAAAGAACATGATCTTTAAAAACGTACTCTTAGCATAAATTGCCAAACTGCTTGCTGGAAAGGCCATACCTTTCTTACCAGCAGTCACAAGAGTGCCTGTCCTATTGCACCCTTTGCCAGCATGTTATACAGCTATTTTAAAGCCTTTTTCATATAACAAAAAAATACGTTTAAAGGACAGGTGTTGGTGAATTAGGACCTGTGGGCCAAATCTGACCTTCTGATTATTTTTATTCCCCATGAGTTAAGTAAGAATGGCTTTTAAATGGTTAAAGAATAATATTTTGTGGAAATATTTTGTGACATTTTTGTGAAATTCAGTAGAAGGAAATTTTGTGAGAAATATTTTGTGAAAATTATATGAAGTTCAAACTTCAATGTCAAAAAAAATAGTTTTGCCCTGGCCGGTTGGCTCAGCGGTAGAGCGTCGGCCTAGCGTGCGGAGGACCCGGGTTCGATTCCCGGCCAGGGCACACAGGAGAAGCGCTCATTTGCTTCTCCACCCCTCCGCCGCGCTTTCCCTCTCTGTCTCTCTCTTCCCCTCCCGCAGCCAAGGCTCCATTGGAGCAAAGATGGCCCGGGCGCTGGGGATGGCTCTGTGGCCTATGCCCCAGGCGCTAGAGTGGCTCTGGTCGCAACATGGCGACGCCCAGGATGGGCAGAGCATCGCCACCTGGTTGGCAGAGCGTCGCCCCTGGTGGGCGTGCCGGGTGGATCCCGGTTGGGCGCATGCGGGAGTCTGTCTGACTGTCTCTCCCTGTTTCCAGCTTCAGAAAAATGAAAAAAAAAAAAAAAGTTTTATTGTAATGCACACACAAATAAATGGTATAGAATTTTTCTTCTTCATGCAAATATATGAGTACATGTTAAGGTTGTTTTTATGTTAATGGTGTCAGGTAGTTCTTATTCCTCTTTACTTAGTCTTACTCTGTGAATGAGTTTAGAATCATGGTTCATGAGGGCTGATCATACCATCACATCCATATTTCAACCACCAGATAGGAGACAGTAAGTAGAAAAGGATAAGGATAAGCATTACACAAAACTCTTCCACTTATATTCCAATTTAAAATGCCTTCAGCTATAAGGTCTAACATACTGAAAGAAAAGCTTAGAAGTGTGTATTCTGGGTGTCTAGGTGCCCAGTTGAAATATGATGTCATATAGAAATTTCAGCAAAATTTATCATATACTTAATGTCTAGTGAGAAAACCACTATAGAATATGTGCTGAAGATAGAAAAGGAAAATAAAGATGATCCAACCTACTTGAAATTAATTCTATCTAAAGAGAATCCAATTCATAGAACAGCTCCATTTTTCAAAGTTACCAGTAACAGCTACATTTCTAAGTGAATTGATCAATTCAGTTTTTAGCTGTCTTGGCCTCTATTTCTGCTCCCTTTCCTGCCCACTCCCAACTCTTAATTTGGGAATGTTTTAGGGCTTAGATTTTGGACCTACTCTTTTCTATTTACGTTTAGTTTCTTGGTGATTACGTCTGGTCCCTGACTACAAATATCACCACTAGGCAAAGGAAATTAAAAAAAAAAAAAAAAAAACTTGATTTCATGAATCATATATTCAAAACTTACTCCACATTCACACTTGGAAGTTCTAATGGGTAGCTCTATCTTAAAATGCTTATAACTGAAATCCCAACATCCCCTAAAAAATTGATTCATCTAAGATTTTTCCTCTAAGATTTTTCCATCTCAGTTGATAACTCCATTCTTCACTTGCACTAGACAAAATTATTGGAAGAATCTTCAACTAATCTCTTTATCTCTTACTCCATATACAATGTCATTGATTATTATTTGCTTGCTACAACTAACCCCTTCTCACAACCTCTACAACTATCATTTTATATCAAGTCAGTTTTCTTTAATTTTTTATTTATTTATTCATTTTTAGAGAGGAGAGAGAGACAGAGAGAGAAAAGGGAGGAGGAGCTGGAAGCATCAACTCCCATATGTGCCTTGACCAGGCAAGCCCAGGGTTTCGAACCGGTGACCTGAGCATTTCCAGGTTGACGCTTTATCCACTGCGCCACCACAGATCAGGCCTCAAGTCAGTTTTATCTCTTCTCTTTATTGTAGCAAAACTTCCTAATTATCTGCTTTAGCACTTGCCCGCATTATGCTTCAATACAGTAGCTAGAGTGATACTGAAGAAATGTTAGCCAGATTGAGACATTTCTTTGCTACATATTTCACAATGGGCTCTCCATATCATTCAGAATTAAGGTCCAAGTCCATACAATGGGCCACAGGGTTTTCCCATTCTTACCATTCTTTTTTTCCTACTCTCTTCTCACCACCCAAATTAAATTAGCCACCTTGCTGTTCCTTGAAGGTATATTCTCTTGCCTGCGGAATGTTGCTAGGCCTGTTTCCTCTTCGTAGAATCCTTTTCACTTAGATTTTCACATATCTAAAGATTTACCTCCTTCAAATGTCATATTCTTAACTATGTTTTCTCTCACAACTATATTTAAAATAGCAAAATTACCTAATACACCACTTCTCCTTAGTCTAGTCTTTTTATTTTTTTTAAATTATTTTTCTGTTCTAAACAGATTATATCAATATACTTCTTTAATTATTGTTAATTGCCTAGTGTTTGTCTGCCTATAATATTATGTTTTATAAGAACAAGTTTTGTTTGGTGCATGCATAAATCATTTAATAAATAAATGACTATACAAATAATGAAATCAAAATAGATTCTGGTGAACTATTCTAAATAATAATCTATAATATGTATTTAAAAATTTAATTAAAAGTCAGCTTCAAGTCTTGGTTATTTGAGGATCAAATTAGGGAATCAGGCCCATTAAATTATTATAAATTATAAAAATAAACTCAAATTCTATTTTTTAAACTAAATTTTAAAGTGTTAGCATAATTATGATAACCAGTATGTAGGTAAGAATTTGGAATGCAAAAGAGTGAAAATTCCTCAACAGCGTCTTGCTTTCTGTTGGGAAGAAGGATGAGCTGCTCTGTCAGCAAGTGGAGATGTGCTGAAATTACTATGGATATGCAGCAAAGTTCTCATTTGCTGATTCTATATTTACAAAGGATATTTGCAATACAATTTTGCTTTCTTCATATATTAGATTAGAGGTAGAAATTATAGAGATTGGCAAAAGCACTCTATTTGGCAGTATTAATTATATTGTTAAATTATTAAAAAGGCTTTCTAAATTTTCTCATAAATCTTGTTTTGTTTTGTTTTGTTTTGTTTTAGGTGAGCTAGTATTCCTCATGATCTCTGGGGATGCTAAAAACTTGACCTCCTAGACCTGCAAAGCTAGTGTGCTAATGAAAGTTAAGGTGTTTAACATGCACTTGGTCAAATAAGGCCTTATAACTTGGTATTAAGATTAAGGGTATTATAATAGCCTGAGTGGTTTTAATACAGATAGGTAAACATTATATATTTTTCTATTTTTAAAGATATCTATGGTTGCCATGTGGAAAATAGATGATGGGGGCAAACATCGGGGAGGGAGACAATTGTTGATACCACTGTAATAACTGAAGACAGTCTTGAACGCATGCACTGGAAAATGGAGATATGTAGACAAAGTCAATAGAAATATAGGTGACACAATTGGCATGACTTTTCTCTGGTTGATCCTAGGTTGGGAAAGTGGACAAAAATTAGAAAGCTGTCAGTCATTAAACAAGTCCTAGCCGTTTTGGACCCATAGTTACAAAAATTATTGTTTAGTTTCCTAGGCTGTCACTAGAGATAGCAACCAGGCTTCCTAAAGTCTGACTTCAAAGCAGGCTGGCTTCCTGGGCTGATTTTTATTAATAAGGATGGTTTCTTGTGCTGGTTGCCACAGGTTGTGGGTCAGAGTTCTCTTTTTATATATGTTCTGGCTGTTTGCTTGTACATTCAATCTCAGAATGCTCATGACCAGGATGACATTGAGTACTTACTATGAAATAACTTATCTTCACAAAAACTGTATAAATTTTATACTTGTGTAACCTTCATGTTATTAGTGTGATGTTTGAGATTTAGCAGTTCAAAGACTTCTGTTCGGTCATAGAGTCAAGAAGTAGTAATCATTAGATCAAAATCTAGATATATATATTACTCAGGAACTTTAAGAATTTTTTTTTATAGGTGAGAGGAGGGTAGATAGTGAGGCACACTCCGCATGTGCCCTGACCAGGATACACCTGGCAACCCCATCTGGGAACAATGCTCTAGTATCGAGCTATTTTTAGTACTTGAGGAGGATGTGCTTAGACCAACCAAGCTAGCCTCAGTACCCAAGGTGCAACTCAAACCAATTGAGCCACTGACTGCAGGAGGGGAAGAGAGAGAGAAGGAGAAGGAGGAGGAGAGAAACAGATGGCACTTCTCCTGTGTGCCCTGACCTGGGATTGAATCCAGAATGTCTATATATTGGGCCAATACTCTATCCACTGAGCCACCAGCCAGGGCCAAGAATTTTTTAACTCTAAAATTACATATTGCATAAATGATGCTACCTACAGCATATATTTTAAAGCTTGATATGAGTAATGATCACATATTTATAAAGAAAAAATACAGAAAAATATTGTGATGCAGGGAAGATAAAGAACTAAGAATCATTAAGAAAAATTCAAACTAAAATACTACCTATCTAAATAGCTTATACATACATACATGTGTATATGTTTACATATAGATAAAGTAGCAATACCAGTTTATATATGTATATATATAAGTAATTAAATTTTAATACATGTGGCATTCATTGTATTCTTTGAATGATATTTTAAACAAAATGATTATTACCTTCCACAAGAATATAAAAAATTTGGTATTTTGTGACTATCTCTGCTCTCTGCAAATAACATTTTGAAATAAAATCTTTCTTCAAGGGCTATATATCCCAATCACACTATGACAAATATTCATAAAACTGCTCTCCACTAACTGGTTTCAAGTAAAGAAATCTTATTTAACCTTTTAGAAAATCTCCTTTTATGCAGGACTTTATACCCACAAGATCAAGCATATTAATAACAAACTAGGTCAGAAACCAACCAAACTGGGGCGTATATCATGCAAGTAATACTGACAATTCAAAGATAAATTTTCCATATGAAGAAACAGTGCAAGTTAAATCCTGAACAAACCTCTAGATTACTTTTAATTTTTTCACAAAACTTTCAGAATTTAAAATGAGTAGGCTTTCAGTAAATTACTGTACAATTATTTAAGCTAATCAAAAAATGCATATTTGCATACAAAAACAATTTTAAAGTCAATTATTGATTTAGAACTAGAAATACATATACTAGAAAAATTAGTATAACCCTCAGCATTACAAAAGAGAAACTGAGACCCAATAAAGTAAGTGGTATATCCCCACAAATATACAATTGGTGAAAAAACAGACCATAGATTTCTTAACTTACAGTCCAATCATTTTGCTTTACTCTCACACTGTCATTACCCTTCCACAAATGCTTCTATTCTTAGTCCAGATTGTATTTATAGATTCCAATATAATTTTAAGAGATGCTGCCCAAGGAAGCAAAGAACATGATTTACTCATGGTCATGACAGGGCAGTTCCTCCATTGTCACTTGTATTCAGTGGCACTGGAATTAAACAGTGTCAGTACAGTATTATTTGTAGACAACTGTGTGGATTATATCAATGACTTTATTATGACCATAAAGATCTTTATGTATTCAACAATTAGCATCTGGGATGACCAAACACTGCTCAAATCCAGATGGGAAAAATCAACCCTAGTTTATATATGTTGACTGTGCTTGTAAATATTGGTATAAATGATAAAATAATACCTTATTTAAACACTATATTATGCATCAATTTGCTTATATTTTTAAGATGTGTGCATGCTCCACATATGCTGTTTAATTCAACTTAAATCATTTAATAAATGCCAAGTTCTACTCCATTAACTACCTCCCCCAAATTATATCGATATTATTATCTCACAGCATAATTTTCCAATACCGTCTCGTCAAACCTGTTCTTATAAAATTGCAACTGTACTTGTTCAATCTAAGTACCCTATCCTAAATGTCTTTTAGTTTGCCTTCTTCATCCATACATGCTTTTTGAATTACTTTCATTGTCTATTTCTAACACCTTTCC